>NC_140976.1:54029741-54052241 GCF_056783735.1 Eptatretus burgeri | reverse complement strand
AGGCAAGGAAGACGGCGGTCGGCGACGAGGTCGCAGTGGAATCGCTCGTCACGGGACCCAAGCAAGCCAGCTATACTCTTTCCCCAGAGCATCAACAATTCCCCCCCCCCCTTTTTCCCCCGCGCTGAGATAGTGCGAAAAGGGGGCCCCGTTCCCACCCCACTCCAAGCAGTGCCTACAAAACCCGCAAAGGAGCACGAAGTCGGGGCACCGCTGCGCTGCCACATTTGCGGCTCATCACAAAGACACGGGGAGGACCCACCCGGTCTCACGGACCTGACCGCTCTTTCAGGTCCCGCACAAATATTGGCCCACAGGCACCGTCTGCCCCCTTGTCTTTGAGGGTGGCCTTTTCTTTTGTTTCTGTGTAAACGTGTGTGTGGCGCCAGTCTGGTGAAGTAAAACTTAAGTGTTGTCGTGTGTCGGTCTTATTCGGTTGTATCTCTGCGTCATTGTTTCTTTTGTTACATTTGTTTTTTGTGCATAATTGTGTTAATTGTATATGTGTGCTCTCCGTGTGCCGCGGAATAAATGTGCATCATGTTGAACTGTTTTCCCGTTTCGCTTCGTCTTTTCTTTGATTGAATCTCCATCTTGCTTCACGTAAAGGGTTGGTAGTGGGCTTAATACGCCCGATAATTAATCGGAACCGTCGAGGTCGACGATAACACCGCTCGGTTATCCCGATAGTACGGAACGGGTCGCTTAAGCGGCCCGTGTCCAGGGTCGACCTGCGGCGAGGTGCGATCGCCCGGTCTACCCTCCGCGTGGGTACTTAGGTCGGTCGAGTTTGGCGAACAACCCTATCCCACGTGGGTGGCCGATTGGCACGATCATGGTGAGGCCGAAAGGCCCACCCGTGACTAGCTCCCGGCGTTAGTTCGAGAGGGTCACGACAGAATTGTCCGTCCGGTGGGCGACGTGCCGCGGTTCGAGTCACGTGGCCGTTCGCACGCCGGCGGGCGCGAATTCGCAACAATATATAAAACACAGCTGATATAACTTGACTCGACTTTTTTTTTTGAATGCGTTGTCGAGGCTCGTATAAGAGCTAACACACAGAACATATAGCAAAGGAAGGAGGAGATAATAGGGTGAAGAGGGGTAAGCACAACAACAGTCAGGTACAGGGGTATCGGGAGATCTGTGGAAGAGAGAGGGATGGTGCGGGGTACACGGGGTTAACAAGATGGACACTACAGGGACTTTCAGTTAGGAAAACAGGGAATTTGAAGGAGGTGGGTTTAGGGTGGATTTGCGAGGGTAGAAAAGATCATGGTTTTGGATGGTAGTGATGTGTGTGTGTATATATATATATATATATATATATATATATATATATATATATATATATATATATATATATATATATATATATATATATATATATATATATATATATATATGTGTATATATATATATATATATATATATATATATATATATATATGTGTATATATATATATATATATATATATATATATATATATATATATATATATATATATATATATATATATATATATATATATATATATATATATATGTAAGATGGTAGTGAACAGCTGTTTTGAAGATCTGGAGGGAGGAGTGGGATTGAGGAGAGTGTGGGAGTTTGTCCCAGAGGTGGGGAAAAAAAAGAGGAATGAAAGAGTGAAGGTGAGAATTGATTCTCGATTTTGGCAGTTTTACCAGAAGGGGGTTGCTGGTGGACCTTGAGCGCCCTGCAGAAATATTAGGGGGACAGAGCACAGACAAAGCAGGGAGTGCGAGACCTGAGAGGAGTAGGTGGAAGACACAAAGACTTAATGGTATTATCTAGCCCACTGTAGGATGAAGGCTTTCCTCAACGTGGTCCATTCTGTTCTAGACAATGCAATTGGAAGCCATTGTATAGTCCAGTGCGTTAAAAAATATTTTGTCTGATCTTTGGTCAACCAGGAAACTTACGATCACTTCGTGTTTATGAATGAATGGAAGCATATGCATGACAAGGAAACTTATTTGGAAAAGGGCAAGAGAAGAAAAATTAAAGCTGTTTCCAAGTAAAAATAATGAAGCACAACAAACTAATTTTTAAACAAGCGAAGAATTCCAAACAAACAAGAAAAATACAAGAGCAAGTATGAAGTTCTCAAAAATTTGGATTTCGGTCCATAAATCGGCATCTCATCCCATTTAATACCTGCCCAGTGTCAGGTGGGTTGGTCATGTGACTCCTGGTACACAAACTATAACTATTATCTTCAAATTGTAATGAATACAATGAAGCAGGGCGAGCAGGATGGCCTAAAGTTGTGCACACTCACCTCTGTCTGACCTGGGTTTGAATCCCGACCCAGGTATAAACTGTCACCCTGGTGTTTTTTCACAGGTTGGGCGATTCATCAATATGTTTGTCTTCTCTTGGATGGGCGTTAAACTGGGCATCCCATTTGCCGGCATTAGTTGGTGGGTGTTAAATATCCCAAGGCATCCTTAGCAAAGAGTGGGTGAGCTATTGCCGGCACCATGAACATATTCTAAATTCCTGCCCTAACTACTGCTGGGAAGGCAATGGCAAACCACCCAGTATAACCTTTACCAAGAAAGTACTTCAGCAGCACCAATGCTCTGTAACAGCGCGTGGTACATCAGAATCGGAATCAGAGTAATGAAGCAGAGCAGAAAAACAAGTTTTGGCGATTGCTGATCTTCACAGCAGAAAAATGTGCTCATGATAGAATGATGAACTACTAGTCCAGCTCACGTCGAGGGACAGGTAGAACAATGGACGAAATCAAGAGAATGTTGATTGAGATATGCTAACCATCGTGGGAGGCAAGATGAAGCTGAAGTTTTGGGTATTAAGCAAAAGAGGCAAGAAAAAAAAAAACTATTTTTATTGATTGCATCAATTGTGCTTATGATAGCCAGAATGATCAGGAAATGTAGCAGCACACGACGTCAGACATTTGGAAACTCTTTTTCTCTTTACAATCAGACGTCATTCTTTCCTATCAGAAACCACTTTAGTCCTTACATCCATTTTTTTTTAAACTTCATACAATACCAGCTGGAGTACCCGGCATTCCTGCATCGGAGTGGCGACCTGTCCAGGATTGTGCCCAATAGCCAAGGAGACTGCTTAAGCAGCACCAACGCTCTGCATATAGTATGGTCCCAATGGATGGACTAGGCATTGCCTGATGCTGTTCTAATCCTGTTGGCAATTTGAAGAAATCAATTTTTTTTGTGGATGCCTAAAACACTTCCCTATAGCCAATAAGGAATGGGGGTGAGGATTCATTTAATATTACCTATCACATAGTTACAAAGGCTTAAGCACTAATAAAACGATTTTTAAAAAAAATATATATACGTTTGACCGAATACACACTCCCCAGCACTCATTGATGAACTCCTGATAGTTTGACGATGATCAATTTTGCCATCTCTGAGAAAAATGGCAACACACGCAATGGCTCTCTTTTTGTATCGATTAACCCTGTGGCTCCTGACTTTTGGACCACCCTGTAGAATGGGATCAATATGAATGACAGTAACAAAAGGTAGTCGACAACGAAGAGAGAACACAATGAATATGAAAAGACAAGCGACCGAGTGGGAATACAAATCTACAGGACAATAGTCAAGGAAAAGATAAGCGATGCATGTACGTTCTCCAAGAGTAATAACCATATGGGTCAGACATGAAAAACAGGTAGAACTCTTTCGTTCCGGTCGAAAGGCTATTAGGAGAACCCGCGTTGACTGCAGGGACCCAGTAAAGAAGGAAAATTGGACTTTAATTTGCACACGCTTTCCGTTAAATTGCAATCGTTAGCTTCGAAATGGCGGAAAACTTTGGGCTTGTGCTGAGTTTTTGTTCTTGCTCATGTTTCTCTTATCATTTCAATCCATGCTCTTTTCCCTCCAATTGTTTTCGTGGTTCATTTGCGGGGATTCCTTCATCGACTTTCATTTATTTATTTTGGGTCGAAGTTGATACGAATCGAAGGAACGAATTGCGTCGACTGCAAAAACGAAATGCCATGTTCTCTTAACAATGCGACACTCCGTGTGTGGATTGGAGTGGGAACTTCAGCTGAAACTCGAAAACCGTGCGGGCAATTCTGATTCACTGGTGAAATGCTCCATTACGGTTGGCCTGCCTGGTGTTCCCATCTAAGTAAATAGCTCATGATGCTGGGATCGCAGTTTCAAGTCCTATATACTGCCATTGATTTTCCCATTGTTTAGTAATGTCCTTGTAATTTATGTCAGAGCATACTCATCTCCACCAATGTCCTCGTTTTGCATGTGCTGTATGAACAAGCTCTTCCACGATGAGCCTTGAATCGATGTTTAAAATAAGAAGTTATTCAACCATGTAAAGTGTTGCACAGCTTGCTGGTTATGAAATAATGTAGTAAAATTACATCTATCAAATGAAGTTCAGTTCATTCCTGGTATTGAGTCCACACTCTGAGCGACGAGGGAAGGGAGTGATGGGAAGCAGGAATGGCCAGAGGTCAAAAACACCTGGCAAGGTGAGTAATATTACCTCTCTCTCCACTTGTTTTAATTCTGTGGCTGATTGTAAGTTCTCCATTTATATTAAATTTCAAACTATGCATGTCGTGATAGTCGGCTGTTCTGCAACCCTGCAAAAAAAATTATCCCCCTTTTTCATTTTACAAATCTCCTGGATTACTGCCAAGCTGCTAGCAGAGTCTGTAACTACACTGTGGCCTTTCAAAAGGAGGAAGAACATATCCATTTTTTGTGGCTCCATGCCGATGCCTGCCGTCTACTCAATGGTATACAGACATCTGGTTGGTCACTCTAAACTTAATAACAGACTCAGTGGTGTAATGGTTAGAGTGTCCAACCTGAATCTGAAACGTTGGTTCGAAAGACTTCAAAAATGGTACGTGATGTTTCCTTGCTTGATGTTCAGTATATAAAAGGATAGAGTCTGGAAAAACAACCAAAAGTTGGCAACGATTGTGCAGGCTTCGATGGTCCGAATGGCTTCTTCATGTATTGAAGTTCCTTGCAAGGGAATTCATTATTATTATCCATGTTGTCAACATCCTATCGAACTGATGTGATGAGTTTTGGCATTTGTTGTGCAGAGTTATGTTATTCCAGAATCATCGACGTTTTCATGGACCATAGTAGTTTATTGTCAGACATGACATGGTGCAACAGTGGTCTAGCTATTGCACGAGCTAGTAGCTACTGTGGCTACCTACAGCTTCGCCAAATGCCAATGCTCCAGACACAGCCATGGCCTTGCATACAGAGTTAGTGTTTGAAGTTGATAAATCACTAATTCCCATATGTGTGGGGATAAGCACTGCTCTAAATCGTCTGCCTGCATGATATGGAGGTGCCAGCAATTTTCCTCCACTTGCCAAATCATCTGATGGCATTACATACTTCTCAATAAGATGCAATAAATCAAATAAAAAAATGAACAGACAAACAAACAATCTTAACAATACCTTGCCGATTTGTTGTTCCTATCTGGGCAATTGCTTCATTCACAGTGCTGTTCAAATCTTAGGTACTGTGTCGATTTGTCCACTTTCTACTCCAATCTTTGTAAGTAATGTAAATGTAAGCCAATGACTCCTTTACTTTCTTATCCAGCACATCATGTAAGCATGTATATGCATATAGGTATGTGTATGCATGCATGTATGTACATTATATATATATAGAAAGATAGATAGATATATAGACACGATGACATGTCATTATGTGTGTCAGTGTGTCTCCTCCATAACTCTAAAACTATAAAAGATAGCAGACTGAAACTTTGCATGCATACGAAGAAACCTCCAAGGAAGTGCATGAGTTAAAATTGGATGTTTGGATTAATTAAAACACCTCTTTAGAAGATAATTAACGGCCTTATTTAATTATATCCTTTATCAGGGGCATCCTTGGTCACCACTCCTTCTGGGGTCTGAAGGCATTTCCTGGGTAACCTCGCTGGGGTCTGAAGCCACCATTGTTTTTGGCCTGCTCAACCATCCCTTGACTTGGAACAGGCCAGAACGATTTCTAAACAATAAAGTTCTTTTTTTCACTTTCCTCATTTGTACTATCGGATGCCTCTTCATCATAGCTAAGAATTGTTGTATACATCACTTTTGTTTGTACTATAGTTTTCAAATTATGAGCTTGGAGCGATTTCATGCATTACATGATACGATTTTCAACGATCTACTCTCACAGACTAATTAAAGTATTCCATCGAAATACTATTTCATTTTTGAGGATCAGATATTTTCTGGACTAAAAAAAAAGTGTCGAAATCTGTTGTGAAATCTAGTAATTCAAAGAAATAATGAGTCTTATAACTAAGCCGATATACCTATTTACTTTAGCAAGCAAGGCTATGTTCCCTCATTCTCCATACCTATCCAAGAAAAGGTGAAATTTCCATCACTGCCATTCCGTCAAATTTCCGTTCGTGCTCCATCACCCTGAGCGAGTGGTTCGTGATCGGTCACCCTGATCAAGTGGTTCGTGCTCCGTCACCCTGAGCGAGTTGTTGTAAACTAACACAGTATTTGTGAACCGTTTACCATATTAACGCGTTTTCTAAATTATATATATTTTTTCTAAATCTCTCTTATAATACCAAGCTTGCACACTGAAAACTCGGCTCGCCGTCACACGATCCCTATGAAACTGCTGTGGCAATTAGCGGACATGCCAACAATGTTTGGGAAGTCTTGGCGTTCCATAGTACCACTTGCATTTTGCACAATGCGTATTTTTGTCATTCCCCATGTACGGTCTGTCGTCTGCTACCAGCTATGTTGTACTGCTATCCCATGCATGTGCACAGGTATCGCTAGTGTATATGTATTTCTGTGCATGTACAGTATATATACACATACACACATATATTATTGAAGAATCCGGCGGCGCTTAACAGCACCGCCGTCTCAGGGGTTATAACGCCGGCTAGTTCGGCACAGGTCTCGGGTCACGCGCCTCAGATCACGATACCAAAGTACCCCTGGGCCTTGCCAGTTGGGGATATAGACCCCGGCTACAGACTGGGTTTGTCAGAGACCGAGCGAAGTCTGCCACAGTCCGTAGCCCGTTTGGTATTAAATACAAATCGAGCGATTGTTCCTCAGTGCGGCACGAATAAATTCAAGGCGGCGAATTTCGTACGAGTCAGCCAGATTTATTGGGGACACATCGAAGAGCACGACACAAGCAAAGCATTCACGAACGTTATGATTAATCTATAACCCGCTCTTACCGAGGGAGCTACGGATACGGATTTCGAAGGGAGCCCAAGCAAAATAAACCTTCGGCCTGGACAACATGCAGACAAGACATGGAGTACTTGGTGGTGCCTCATGGACGAGAGGAAAAGTGTCGAAGGCACAAATGCGGCTCGTGACAAGCCGATAGTGTCGGATTCGAGCACTCAGCTCGAGCATCCAGCATGGCAAGATGGCGCTCATACTCCTATAGGCATCGCTTGCGCATGCCACAAGATGGCAGCGACGACGTCCTTTTGTCGGCACTGCTCACGCACCAGCCCCTGTAAGGTCGACGGCACAGGAGAGAAAAATCTACGGTGTGTTCCAGCTGGTTTCTCACAAGGTCCCATATGCAAATCCAGGCCTGGCCTGTACACCAGACTAGGCCTAATCTGGGTGTTGGACTCTACAGGTGGATCGATGGGATCAAAAGACGTGGTCCAGCCGCGCAGGGAGCAAGGCCAGTCAGAGGCCCCGTGGCTGGACTCAGGATGAACCTGTGGATAACCCGCAGGCTGGATCCATGGCCGAGGAGGAACAGCTCGTTGAGTCACTCCTCATAAAGCACATCCCAGACTCACAAAGCAGTTCCTTCCTTGCCTTTCAGGGTGGGCCTTTTGGACCGCCTCCGGGGACACGTGATTGGTCCATCGTTCGAGCCCGCAGCAGTTCTCCGCCAATGGGTTGCTGGCACGTCTTGCTGACTGACTGTCAGGGCTCTGGGTGGGGGCTCGTTAGAAGGGGGGAAGGAAAAAAGAAGGCGCCTCTCGGTACACCACCACTGTATGAATTCCTGGACAGCCTGCTACACCTCCCGACACACATGTAACGTCTGATTACCAAACAACCTGGCTAAACATGCATTTAAGGGGGGATCTGGGCTAATCCTATATTTAATAACACACTAAGGGCCTATTTCCGCAACAATATATGTACATGTACAGTGTATATATATATATATATATATATATATATATATATATATATATATATATATATATATATATATATATATATATATATATATATATATATACATACAGTCATGCGCCGCTTTACGATGTTCCGGTCAACGACGGATCGCATACACGACGGTAGTCCCATAAGATTATAATGGAGCTGAAAAAGTCCTATCACCGAGTGATGTCGTAGCCGTCGTAGCGCTGCCAGTCGTATAAAAGTACAGGATAGCACATACAATTATGTACAGTACATAATACTTCATAATGATAATAAACGGCAGTGTGGTCCCATTATAATGCGATCATTGAGGTCCATAAAATGTCATCGCGAAAAAAAGCAGGGTCGTGTTAAATCGGGATTCAAGAAAATCAGCGTTAAAACTGACCCAATGTTTGCACGTTTACCTTGTAGCAAGTAAATTTCCTTTGAATTGAAGAATTCCACGAATAAATCGTTGTTGTTCGTCAATTAAAACACAAATTTATTTTTAGTGAAGCTTTTTATGTTGTTAAAACAATCGCACTGTTCCGAAAATATATCACACAACTGACAGGAGCTCGTTTATTCATTTATAAATAATAACATCGATGCAATGATTACGTATTAATAAAATCCAACCGCTATTTATTCATCTTTCGATAATCGATGCGAGAGGAGATTGTAAGCAGCCGCTAACAACACCGATGGCCGTCATTAACTAAGGTAAAGGTAAAGGTAAAGCTAAGGTAAAGCTAACGTGTCTTCCGTCTCTCTTGAATGTGTGTTACAATTGCCAACAGTATTCAGTACAGTAACATGCTGTACAGGTTTGTATCCGAGGAGCAATAGGCTACACCATCAAGCCGAGGTGTGTAGTCGGCTATAACATCTCGGTTTGTGTAAGTACACTCGATGATGTTCGCACAATGAGGACATCGCTTAACGACGCATTTCTCAGAATGTATACCATTGTTAAGTGGCACATGACTGTATATACAATATATATATATATATATATATATATATATATATATATATATATATATATATATATATATATATATATATATATATATATATATATATATATATATATATATATATATATATATATACATACATACAAGCCTGGTGTTGGCGCAGTGGTTAGGGCAGCGGCTTGGGATCCAAAAGGTCCTGAGTTCAAGCCCCGTTGGGCCACTGAATTAATACACCAGGGGGTTGACTCAGCCTGTCATCCTTCCGAGATCGGCGAAATGAGTAACAGTATACTGGGCCGGTGTATACCCCGGTTAAAATAGATGTACCATATCCCTGTGTCGTAAGAGGCGACCAGGGTTGCGTCAGGAAGGGCATCCGGCGTAAAACCTGTGCCAAATCATTATGCGAATAATAACGGATGATCCGCTGTGGTGAAAGAAGATTGATTCTGGTTCGTGGGTTCGAGTTCCACCATGGTGGGTTGTGTTGGGAGCAGCCAAAAGAAGATATATATATATATATATATATATATATATATATATATATATATATATATATATATATATATATGTAGATATTTTCGTTTACCGAATAATTTCGCGAAATTCAGAAATTTCTTGGCCATCACGTTCTCCTGATTTGAGGCCTCCCGATTATTTTCTTTCGGGTTACCTAAAGGAGCGTGTATACATCAATAAGCGCCATACAATTCAGCAGCTCAAAGAAAACATCTGTGCAGAAATTCGAGGGCTGCAGCCAGAGTTATTGTTCGCTGTTATGGAAAATGCTGTCCAAAGAGCCCGTCTCTGCGAAGCCGAATATGGAGGACATCTAAGCTGCATCATATTTCAGAAATAAAGAAAATTTATCTCCATTTAGTAAATTTTCTTTTGGTATAAAAATAATCATAGATTATTAAAAAAACAGAAATGTTATTTAATTTCTAAATGCCTCGGTGACTTTTGGGACACCCTGTGTGCATATAAATATACATATGCATTATATATTATTACGGATTTCAGAATCCGGTCTGATGAATGCATCCACACATCCAAGTCCTCAGATAGTTATTTCCTTAAATGCATGTTCAGATTAGCTATGTCTATTAGTTAGCACCCCCATGTCTAATGGGGTCTTAAATGTGATGCGTTGAGAAGGGTAAAGGATAGATCCCCTTTCTTATGGGAAGCTTTTTTTTTCTTTACGACAGACACGTTCACACACATTTCTTTCACGAGCTCTGAAGCCCGCCCTCATTTTTCCTCAGCAACATTCTTTTGCGAGTTCCGACGCCCGCCTTTTTTGGGAGTGCATGGGTCATCATGGTAACCGTGCCCCAGTGGGGTGGGGTGAGCTTGGGGCGGACGGCACCCCGTGGGGACGGCTCGGGGATATAAAAACGAGCGAGAGAAAGCATGAGGTAGTTCTGTGAGAAGAGACGTTCTGAGATATTAAAAAACGAGCGAAAGAGGGACGTTCAGTGAAGAGAGGAAAAGCGAAAGGAGAGAGGAAAAAGCAAAGGGCGAGAGAAGCGACCAAGAAGCGGGTGTCTGACCAGCACCAAAGAGACAATTCGCCCTTCCAGTGCTTTGGCAAGCGAGCGTGTGGTGTGCGTGTGGGTGTGAGAAGTGCCGCCAACAAGTGAGCACAGGTCGATCACCAACAACACCAGACTCTAAACACGCGGTGGGCAATCTCGGTACCCTCCAGACGTCGACTGGCATTCAAGACTGCCCCGTGAGAGGGTGCAAGGCAAAGCTGGGTGCTGGCGACGGACGTGACACGCACGCATGCATTTTCAGGACGTTTTCGCTCCACGGACCACTTTCTGGTGAGCGAAACAATTCTTCACCTCCCCTCCCCCTGAATGATCTGCTGGGTACCCTTGTCTGCATTTTGCTGCAAATAAGTCAACCCCTGATAAGCATCTGCTCTATGTCTCTTTCCTGGCATTTTGATTGATTTTGCTTTGAAATTCATTCTTTATTTACCTCAGAAAATAAAAAGCTCTTTTTATTAATTAATTTTATTATTAATAAATTATTTGTCGATTTCCATCCTGTCCGTGTTTCTATTCTTTCCTTCTATTGGTCGAGCATTGTTCGAACCGAGATAGACTGGGACGTAATTACCATAGGTTTGACCAAAAAATAGTCGGCACGCACCAGCGGTTAAAAAGCTCGGCCGCCCTAATTAAAATCTCATTGAGATAACATTGGTGCTTTGCCGAGGGCGCGCTCCACGCTCAGGTAACCACGTGACCTCGAGTGAAACGGAATAATTTGACGGTGGACACTGGAGCTCATGGTTGACTGGGTCGCGTCCGTGGTTCTAAAACAACCCACCATACCATAACGTTAATTGTGAGCGGTGGCCCCAGGTCCGGCTCTACCGAGGACAACTGGGAATTAATCCCCGAGTGACAAGCTGGTGTCTCGGTACCCATTACCGCAACAATATATGTATACGAGGTCCATATAAAAAATAACGGGACTGAGCCTGCTGCGTGCTCCACTAACACAACTTGAACTAGAACGGGCACTCATAGAGCGCATACCTTCACCGCAGCCACTAGTTACCTTTATATTAAGTTGTCCACAACGCATCTCAATACAAATATGCATTTCGTGACCCCCATGACCTTTGACCCACAACCGCTACCTTGGGTGACAATAGTACTATACCTTGTGTCATTTCAGAAGATGGGGAATTGAACACTGAACAATTTGGAGTTAATTTGATGTAAATCGGAAACATTAACCGTTTTCATCATGAAAAAATGATGTTGACCTTTTTGTGACCTTGACCTTTGATCCGATCGCTCCCAAAATCTAATGGATTTGTCCTTTCATGATGCCAAACAAATCCAAAACAATTAAAGCCTCTCTGCGTTTTTTTTTTTTTTGCGTTAAGTTGTCCACAACGCTTTCCGATATAAATGTGAATTTGTGTGACCCCCTTGACCTTTGACCCCCAACCGCTGCCTTGGGTGACAAAAGTACTATACCATGTGTCATATTAGAGGATGGGGAATTTAATTTTGAACATTTTGGAGTTAATTTGCTGTAAATCAAAACAAAATTGACAATTTAATCGCGAAAAAACGATTTTGACCTTTTTGTGACCTTGACCTTAACCTTTGATCCAATCGCTCCCAAAATCTAATCGATTTGTCCGCTCATGATGCCAAACACATCCACAAAATTTCATGACAATCTGTGAAGTGGTTTTTGTGTAATGTTGTCCACAACGCTTCCCAATCAAAAACTCCATTTTGGTGACCCCCTTGACCTTTGACTTCCACAGACTAACTAGGGTTGCAAACACTATACCATACGCTATATCAGTGGATCGGGATTGAATACTGAACATTTTGGACTTCATTTGATGTAAATCGGAACAAAATTGACACTTTAATCGCAAAAAACAATTTTGACCTTTTTGTGACCTTGACCTTGACCTTTGATCCGATCGCTCCCAAAAGCTTCGCCTGGCGTCCTTGAGTAACTGCACATCATCTCTGAAAATTTCATGCAAATCGGTCCAGCAGTTTTTGCGCAATGTTGTCCGCACACATATTTACCAATAAATAAATAAATACAAAGGGGTCAATACAATACCTTCGTCAAACGAAGTTTGCGAAGGTAATGAACGGGTTACATCCCAGTCTTTCGCAACATTCCAGCAATATATATGATTGGTGATGGTTGACTACGCTCATTGTGTGATTTTTTTACAGGTCGTGCGTTACATGTTGTCTTGTCTGAGTCGTCACGCAATGAGTCGTGAGCAGAGAGCCAACCTGAAGTTTCTTGCCAAGCTTGGCAAAACACCTTCCAAATCCTTCGCAATGCTGCAGCAAGTCTACGGGGAAGAAACGATGTCATGTACACGTGCATTTGAATGGCACACGAGGTTCAAAGAGGGACGGGAGGACGTTGAAGATGATCCATGGTCTGGAAGACCTTCAACGAGCAGAACGGCAGACAACATCGAGTGTGTGAAGCAGATGGTGTACGCAGATCGTCGACTCACGGTGCGGATCAACAAGGACATTGTCTGGAGCATCAGCACTGAAAATCTCGAAATGAGCAAAGATGGTCCCCAAGCTGTTGTCTGAGGACCAGAAACAGCAAAGAGTCACTGTCTGTCAAGACATTGTCGAGCGCCTCGAGCACGATCCAGACCTGCTCGAGAGTCATTACTGGCGATGAATTGTGAATATTCGAATACGATCCCGCGACCAAACGGCAGAGTCGTCAGTGGAAAAGTCCGGCATCACCAAGACCAAAGAAAGCAAGCATGTCAAAGTCGAAGGTCAAGGTAATTCCCATCACGTTTTTTGACATCAAGGGCATCGTCCACTTTGAGTTTCTACCACAGGGTCAAACAGTGAATCACTACATGTACAAGGAGATCCTGCCGTGCCTCATGAGATCAGTCCGGGACAAGAGGAGGGATCTGTGGGAGAACAACGCCTGGGTGCTCCACCATGACAATGCCCCTGCTCATAGTGCCCTGAGCATCTGACAGTTTCTGGCGGAGAGGAATGTGCCAACTCTGGAGCAACCCCCGTATTCTCCAGACTTGGCCCCTTGTGATTTTTTCCTCTTCCCCAAGCTCAAGGGGGTGATCAAGGGGACCCGATTTCCTGATGTGGAGGCAATCAACAGGGCCGTGACAAGGGAGCTCCGGAGGATTCCAGAAGAAGCCTTCTGGGGGTGCATCGAAGCATGGAAGAATAAGATGGACAAGTGTGTGAGATTGGAGGGAAACTATTTTGAAGGGGACAAGCTGTGATTTCAATATATTTTTTGGAATAAAATTTCTGTGAAGTCAGTCCTGTTACATTTTAGAATTTAGACGGACCTCGTAAATATATATATATATATATATATATATATATATATATATATATATATATATATATATATATATATATATATATATATATATATATATACACATATGTACAGTAAAATTGTTACGAATCTGGAAACCATTCGCATTCACACATTCAGTTGACCCAAAGTTTAGTTATTTCGTGAATATGTGGATAGTTGGAATCTCTCCCCTATGTTTCACGGGTTAATTTCATGTGTGCACTGCAGGTTTCTTTTATAGTCAGGTTTTTTACATCTTTAAATCTACCGACACAAGCGGAACCCTCGCTTTTTTTTTTCTTTTTTTTGTATACCTTGGTCGAGGCTCGTATGAGAGCTAACACATAACTCACAGCAAGGAGGCATGAGACAAGAGGGGCGAGAGTGGAAGGGACAAAACAGTGGGGAACAGACACATTAGGTGAACTGTGGAAGGGAGAGGGATGGGGATGGGACGGGGAACATGGCGAAGAGAAGATGGACATTACAGGGACTTTCAGGAAGGAAAGCAGGGGAATTGAAGGAAGTGGGCTTGGGTGGATTATCGGGGGTAGAAAAGATCGAGGATTTGGATGGGGGAAGATAAGAGGTGGTGGTGAACAGCTGTTTTGAAAGCCTGGAGGGAAGAATGGGAAAGAATAGAGTGAGGAAGTTTATTCCAAAGGCGGGAAAAAAGAGGAATGAAAGAGTGAAGATGAGCAGTGATTCGTGATTTTGGTAGTTTTACCAGAAGAGGGTTGTTGGCGGACCTTGAGCGCCCTGTGGAAATGTGGTGGGGACAAATCGCAGAGAGAGCAGGGGGGGGGCAAGGCTGGAGAGGAGTCGGTAGAAGACAGAAAGACCACCGACCAACCTGCGGTGATTGAGTGAGAGGCCCAAAGACTCAGCTTCATTGCGGGAGATGCCGATGATCTTAAATGCCCTGGTTTCGACAGCGTGAAGCCGAGAAAGGTGGGAGGCAGGAGCACCAGCCCAGAGGGGAGAGCAGTACTCCATCAGGCTACGGACAAAAGCTTTGTAAGTGGTCAGGAGCTCAAGAGGGCCGAGGAAGGACTTTGCACGACGGAGGATTCCCAGTCGGCGACTGGCTTTTGAGGCGAGGTTGTAAATGTTACTCCTTCACATGGAAATGTGAAATGGAAACGCTTCACTCCTCCTCCCACTCTGCGGGCGCACAAGTGCTCACCCGCTCAGCTTTCACTTCACACCACGGCGCCATAACGCACGCGTTTCTGACTCCGGACGTGGGCGGAGCCCCCCCCCCTCGCCTCAGGGCCGACTCCGCCTCAGCAAGATGGAATGTTCCTCCCATCCAATCAGGGGTGAGATCGCCTGAGCCCTGACTCCGCCCCATCATAGAAGAATGTCTCCCCTCTCGACACTGGGGAAGACAACAAAAGAGCCTCTTTTGGGGGAGGAGTACCGAGACACCGACACGCCCCCCTTCTCCAATCGTGGCTGGCCACCATGACACCCGAAAATTCCCCATCCAATCTGGAGGCGAGTTACAGGAGCGCGGATCCCTCCACCCCGCAGGGGGAGGGATAAGAAGGATCGTGAGCTGTATCCATGGGTGTTGTCCCTTGGTTCTTTGGAGGTCGTTCCTTGCTTCTGGTCTGCTGGGCTCTCCTGGTCGTCGGTCATCGTTCGTGGCTGGCCAGGTCGTTCGTAGGATCCTGGCTGCTCTCGTTGGATTCTGGTTCGTGGGTTCGAGTCCCACCATGGTGGGTTGTGTTGGAGCGCTCGAGCTGGGGATCCCTTTCCCGTCCACAGACTCCAAGCTCCACAAGTACGAGTCGGTAAAACTGCACGAGGCGGCCAGGTACCCAACCACACTCTGACCCCCAGCTTGCCTATCCTACGTGGCTGGAGGGTCCAATAAAGGCCAGCCAGCTCCATTTATTTTTGGGTGTGTGTGTCTGTGTGTGGCGCCAGTCTGTAAGTAAAACTGTTAAGTGATTGCCATTGTACATTTGCCTACATTTATATTCATGATTAAGTCTGCTCTGTGTTTCCCTCCCTTTTACCTTGTAAATAAATAACTGTTAAATGTTCCAGTTCGTTGTCTGTGTTTTCTTTTATTGACACAGTATGGTTCAGGCTTGAGAATTAGGGAGGCCGATTGTGCCGTAAATTGTAATTTGGGCCGGCGCGGCTTTGGTAATTCCCGCTCGGTTACGCGGGATCCCAGTCGGTAACAGCGACTCGGTTTGGACAAAGCCGGCCGAGGGTTTGGATTCCCCAGTAGCTAGACCGCGCGGCTAATTAGGTAAATTGGAATCAGACAAAAAGACCCTAACCGCGCGGTTGAAATATTGGCGTCCACGGTCCATTAAGCGACCCGACGACTTCAGAGTTATCCGGAGTGACGACCTTCAATTCCGGGTGTTCGGAGGGGAGACGCCCAACTGCTCCATTTGGCAGTCGTCCTCGCCACCAAACCTGGCACCACAACAATATATACACCCACACATATATATATATATATATATATATATATATATATATATATATATATATATATATATTGCGGGCCAGGAGTCGGTGCCGAGAATGACCACTAGGTGGGGAAAGCTACGTCGTCTCCACCAGACTCCCCTGGAATTGTAGGCTGTCGCTCCGGATAATTCCGTGACGCGGCAGGTCGCTGAACCGACCGTGGTCGCCAATATTTCAATCGCGTTGCGTAGAGTCTATTTGTCTATAACCAATTTACCTAATTAACTACGCGATTTCGACTACCGGGGAAACCACGCCCTCGGCATGTCTTGCTCGAACCGGGTCACTCTACCGACTGCGGTGGAGTTCCAACTACCGACTACCAACTCCGGTTCGGGTGCAGCTGAGCGGAAACTGCCAAAGCCGTGCCGACTGGGATGAACGGATTATCGGGGATAAAACCCCGTCTAAACTCAGATCCAATCCATGCTGGACCAATGCAAGAAGGGACGGAAACGGAATGGGAACATTTCTGTGATGATTTATTTAAAGTAAATGAAGACACAAAGCAAGACTTAACGTGAATATGCAAGCAAGGAATATTTACAATGATCCAAAAACACTTATTCAGTTCTACTTAAAGACGGGCCCACACGCAAACACACACACAAATTAAAATAAACCCAGAGTTCTTTATTTGACTCTCGCAGCTGAGGAGAGAGACGAGCTGGGGGTCAGAGTCCATCTGAGTACCTGACAGTCGGAGGAAGGGGGTGCTCCTTGACGCGGCACGTGACAAAGGTCGTTGGTTTTGTCCCCAGTCGCACGTGTGGGACTCGTGGTTCGTGGCGGAGCTCAGGTGGTGAATAGCGGGGTCCATGGAGGGGAGTCAGGGTCGCTCTTTCCTTTCATTGTAGAGGGCCAGCAGAGATGCGTTCGCCGCCTTCACGACCTTCTGCTCAACCCTCCGCTTCAAAAGAACTGCACGCTCAACAACAACCCCATCGAAAACCTCCGAACAACCTTCCTCACAACCCCTTCGTAACAACCCCAAAAAACCCACTTCTGCCTCAGAGAGTGCTCGGGAATTTATGGACCTCCCTCAACGGGGCGGGGCTCGCTCGAACAGACGTCACTCCCTGCCCTAATTGGGCAGGCTCCCATGGACTCGCCCTTCCTGGGCGGGGATTCGGCCCCTGCCGGGAAACCCCACCCACTTTTCCATGCGGGTTCGTACTTGTCGAGCAACAGTATCAATGTTGCAAAGGTCGTCGTGAAAGAGTTACAACGTTCGTGGGAGCCGAGAAACTGGAACCGCGAGATCTTGCCTTGGCACGTCAGGGTGCGAGAAGGCAGCTGGTTGGTGGTGCATCGTGATGGGCCGAGGGGTCATGCAGATGGGATGGTTGTTGGATGGCTTGTTAGATGTAATAACCCAACTAAAAGAAATCGCAACGCATGCCTTTGATTCTCCCATGAGACAAAAGGAAGGGGATCTGACTACATACATACTTAACGACATAACTGACTTTTGAGACATCTGTATGTTGAATGCAAATGGTTTGCAGATCGTAACACTATTGTTGCGGGCCGGAGACTGGTGGCGAGGACGACCACTAGGTGGGGAAAGTTACGTTGATTCCCACCGGACTCTCCGGAATTGTAGGCCATCGCTCACGGATAACTCCGTGAGGTGGCGGGTCAATTAACCGACTGTGGACGCCAATACCTCCACCGCGTAGCATAGGGTCTTTTTGTCTAGAACCAATTTACCTAATTAACCATGTGATGTCGTCTACGGGGGAACCACGCCCTCGGCACGTCTTGCTCGAAGCGGTCACTCTACCGACTGCGGTAGAGTTCCAACTACCGACAACCAACTCTGGTTCGGGTGCAGTCGACAGTGTCCCGAGACAGTTATGCCATTAATATACATGTAGATAGACCCCTTCCTTTTGCTTAGTGGGAAAACAAGGGAGTGCATTGCGATGGTCTAATAGTTCGGTTTTTTTAATCATTTTCCCCTCCATTCCATTCCCACTTTTTCTTTTCTTTTCTTTCCTGGGATAAATCAGTCATGGGCGCTTTCGCAGTAAGGTGGGCAAAACTGCTGCACTGCCATAAAGGATCCACTGTATCCGCTGTATCCAGAGTCTCGTTTTCCAGGCCAACCCGAAACCCGAAAGGTGCGGCGAGTCACGAACGTGGGCGGGGTGCACCAATGTCTACCCGAAACCCAGCCCAAGCTGGCGGACCATGTGAGGGGTCGGAGCCAGTCGGAACGCCTGACGCGGGCGATGACGTTGGATTCGACATGGTCCTCCCCCGAGCTCCGGGCTCTATAAAAGACGGGGAAGCTCCTCCGTCTGAAAGTGTTGTGTTCGGTGTGGGTGTTTTCACGCGGAGTGTTCCTGCTTCTCGACTCTGCCCATATCTCGCCTCGCCGGCCCGCCTCCTGTTCCGAGACTCAGCCCACGTCTCGCCTCGACGAACCGCCTCCTGCCTGGTTCCGCCTACTGCTCCACCCTCACCCTCTGGACTCCGCCCTTCTCCACTCAGGCTCCTCCTTCAGAACACGATCTCCACACGTGCGGCTGTGGCCAGAACAACGCGACTATTGTCGGGTACCGCACTATGGAGCATCCCTCCCCCGAACCGCCCAGGTACCGAAAGCTATAACCTCAACTGCCCTCCCTCCCTGGCTGCAAAAGTCCCTTCACATTTGTGTTTCTATTTCTGTGTGTGTCTGAGTGTGCTGGCACCTGTCTGTTAAGTAAGCCTGTAGATTGTAGCAGATCCTCATTGTTGTTACTCTTATTAATCTCGTGTCAAGTCTGCACTGTGTCTGCTTTCGTAAGTTGCTTGTATTATTGTCGGACCACATCTCCCTCCTCTTTCCCTGCGTTACATTCCCAATAAATCTTTGTCGAACCACATACTTTTCCTCGGTTGCTTGTTAATAAATAATTATCATTAGGAATGTTCCCAGCTCGCCTTTGTCTTTTCTCTCATTGGTCCAAAATGGTTCGAATCTAAGTTTAACCGGGTCTTTATTCCCAACGATCCGTTCCTTCTAGCCGGTACATCCTTGGCAGTGTCGCTCGGCTGCATCCGATCCGGAAAGGTGATCCGATCCGGTTGAGTGATCCGGTTCTGACAAGGCGTACCGAGGGCGTGGTTCCCCGGTAATTAAACCACGTGGTTAATTAGGTAACCCAATTCCATAGACGGGAGGAGTTATTGGCATCCACGGTCGGTTAAGCGACCCGCCGCGTCACGGGATTATCTGTGTGCGATGGCCTACAATTCCGGGGAGCCTGGTGGGAATCGACGTAGTAGTCTTCTCCACCTAGTGGTCATGTTCTCAACCACCGTCAGTTCAAGGAGCTGCTGCAGGAGCTTGATGCAAACTACGGGGTTGTCCTGTACTTCTCGGCCGTGAGGTGGCCAAGTGGTCTTCTAGTGTGGTCTTCTAGTGTGGTCACCCCACCTAGTGGTCTTCTCACCCGACCCCACCAGCCCGCAACAATATATATATATATATATATATATATATATATATATATATATATATATATATATATATATATATATATATATATATATATATATATATATATATATATATATATATATATATATATGCTATGCCTGGTGTTGGCGCAGTGGTTAGGGCAGCGGCTTGGGATCCAAAAGGTCCTGAGTTCAAGCCCCATTGGGCCACTGAATTAATACACCAGGGGGTTGACTCAGCCTGTCATCCTTTCGAGGTCGGCGAAATGAGTACCAGTACACTGGGCCGGTGTATACCCCGGTTAAAATAGGTGTACCATATCCCTGTGTCGTAAGAGGCGACCAGGGTTGCTTCAGGAAGGGCATCCAGCGTAAAACATGTGCCAAATCACTATGCGGATCATACGGACGATCCGCTGTGGCGACCCCTAACTGCAGCAGCCGAAAGAAGAAGAAGAAGAAATATATATATATATATATATATATATATATATATATATATATATATATATATATATATATATATATATATACATATATATGTATATATAAACAGATGTTTGAAACTACAAAACTTTAATATTGATACAAACAAACATGACATAAACGTGACCGAAGCTTTGCGTGCTGCACTCTGCAGGGTAAAAATCGCAGCAAGTGAAGGAGGAAGTGAAGGCGCGTGCTTTTTTCGCAGGTCTCAATAAGGTAGACGCTGATTGGTTCAACCGTAATGACGTCACGGTTAATCCGAACGCCTATTGGTCGGCTCATCTTCTTCACCTCGAGCTCCCATTGGCTGGAGCAGAGTTCGTCGATGATTGACGTTTGCAAGCACATCCTGGAGAGAGGGGGGATGGGTTTCCCCTGAGGTCTATTTACCATTTGTTATCGTACTTCCCTTGATCTTTCCATGCTGAAAGAGACACAGAGATCGTACAAATTCCTTTTGACGACATAGTATTGGATCGGTGGTCAGGATGAAGATTGCTTTCAACATATGTAAATGAAACGAGCTCCGACCTCAGCTCAATATCCCAAACATATCTGCATTCTACTTGTCTATACAGATAGGGTTGGCAACCGGTGCTGTACAATGACAGATGAAGCAGGTACAGTGGCTGGTGGTTGCTGGATATTTACACATGCTCGCATGGGCGTTTGAATTAACCGTGACGACGTTACGATTGAACCAATCAGCGTCTACCTTATTGAGACCTGCGTATGAAGCACGCGCCTTCACTTCCTCCTTCACTTGCTGCGATTTTTACCCTGAGGAGTGCAGCACGAAAAGCTTCGGTCACGATTATGTCGTGTTTGTTTGTATCAATATATATATATATATAGTTGAAAGTGTGTCTGTCTGTGTGTCTGTGTGTGTGTTTGTCTGTGACCTATGCACGCGAAAAGTAATGGACTGATCCTCACCAAACTTCACATGCTGACAGAACATGTACCCGGGAGTGTCACGATGTAAAAGAATTGTACTTCCGACTTCCGGTTTCCGAATTATGACATCATCACCTGATTTTGTAACGTTAATTTTTCAAGTTCAGCCGATTGACATGGGACTAACGGAATTTGCTAGAGAATGAGAAATTAATACTACAGTCAATTGAAGACAATGACTTCTGACTTCCCGGTTTCCGAATTATGACTTATGCCTTCGACACACTTGCAAAAATGACCGTATGTATATTATACCGTATAATGATATAATAATCATCTGTAAGTCATGTTTTATTAACATTTTCTTTGTTCATTATTGTTATAACCATGGTTATAAAACCATTTTTATTGTTACTGTATAACGTTTTTACGTCACTTCGGCCTGGATTCGGGATCAGCGATCAAATAATGTAAATCACGATTAAAAATTATTTTTTGATGAAGCGGGAGTTATCTTTATTAAAATCAGAAGAGGAAATATACACCATGTCTGATATTTGGGTCTTTCATGTCTCCGACGATGCCTTTATCTCCAGGGACGCATCATTCCCAATGACAAAAACCGGAAGCAAAAGGGTCATAGCCGACGACACGGATTCCAAATTGCCAGGGTATTGTGTTGTTGTTGTTGTTGTTGTTTACTATTCTCTTATGTGCACGCGTTGAGTATGAAGCTCACTACGTTCGCTATTAAATGCTGTGCGGTGTATAAACACGATCGGGTTTGATTTCTATGTTGTGAATATTAAACGCTGTGCGGTGTATAAACACGATCGGGTTTGATTTCTATGTTGCGAATATTAAACGCTGTGCGGTGTATAAACACGATCGGGTTTGATTTCTATGTTGTGAATATTGTATCCACACTATTAAAAGTGTGTATGTGTGTGTGTGTTTGTGTGTGCATCTGTTTGTGTGTCAGTGTATGTGTGTGTGTCAGTGTATGTGTGTGTGTCCGTGTCCGTGTGTGTGTGTGTGTGTGTGTGTGTGTGTGTGTGTGTGTGTGTGTGTGT
>NC_140976.1:54004741-54027241 GCF_056783735.1 Eptatretus burgeri | reverse complement strand
TCTCTCTCTCTCACACTCTCTCTCTCTCTCTCTCCCACTTCCTCTTCTCTCTCCTCTCTCTCCCCTCCCTCTTCTCTCTCTCTCCCCTCCCTCTTCTCTCTCCTCTCTCTCCCCTACCTCCTCTCTTTCTCTCTCTCTCCCCTTCCTTTTCTCTCTCCTCTCTCTCTCTCGTCCCTCCTCTCTCTACCTCCTGCCTCCCTCCCCCTCCCCCCTTTAACATCCCTGTCAGAGAAGCATAAAAGCATGTCAGCGAAGATAAAAAAAAATTATCTATTGCAACTAATTGTATTTGCTAGTTCCTAAATAAGCCGAAGGTGTTTCAGGGGAATAAGGTTTTTGAATGTATGCCTTTTCCCACCTGTGTCATCATGGGAAATAAGACTCACAAAATGGCAAATGATCAGAAAACCACGAGACAATTGGAAACAAAGAAGAAATAAAAAGCATTGTGAATTTTTGTCTCATTATTCTGGGGTGAAACTTTTACGAGCCAAGTGGTTATAACCACTCTCTGACACTTGGGTGCAAACAAATTACAGACATAAAAAAACACACACACACAAAAGACAAACAGACAGACATGCCAAGTGCTGGAGCAAATTGTCATTTATATGGCATCTGTCTCTCATTGGCAAGCACAGCGAGTCAGCTGCAGCGTTGGACGATGCAAGGTGCCTTACATCCTATGATACAGCAGACAGTTGCAGATAGAAGAGTCAGAGGTTAGAACTGGATGAGTTTTTTCAGCTAAGGCAGTTTTTGCTGCAGGTCCTGACACCTGCACTCTCTTCCATCCTGTTGTTTATTTTCAGCAGCGACTCACTACTTCTCCTCTTTCCCAGGCTATCATCTGTGTCATGGAGAGTTGTTATTGAGCAGCCTGAACAGCTAGCTATCCCGTATTAATGAAAACCACTCACCACATAGCCAATTCCAGTTACTGAATGAGCATCTATCTCATAGTTCACTTCCAACTACTCGTTCGGGTATGGCCCGATTTAATTATATTGTCAACAAGTCGGGTCGCCCAAACAAGATCAGGTTATTTAGACTTTAGTAAAACATCAAGATGATTGTTGTTTAAAGTGCAACTCGGGAGTGGCCTTGGGACGTGCACGAGGCCAAATGGCCTTCTCCTTTCCTCTGTGTAGGAGCATGTGAGCCCTTGTTACATTCAGGGTAGTCTTACTGAGACTGTGGAGCATTTGTAGATAAATTTCCATTCTGCATGTGGAATATAAATATGTAATGCAAATGGTTAGATTTGTGACGAAGCATTAACCTTCAAACAAGGAAGTGCGGAAGCGCAAGGGAAGATATATATATATATATATATATATATATATATATATATATATATATATATATATATATATATATATATATATATATATATATATATATATATATACTAGCGATACCCGTGCACATGCACGGGATAGCAGTACAACATAGCTGGTAGCAGACGACAGACCGTACACGGGGAATGACAAAAATGCACATTGTGCAAAATGCAAGTGGTACTATGGAATGCCAAGACTTCCCAAACATTGTCGGCATGTCCGCTAAGTGCCACAGCAATTTCATAGGGATCGTGTGACGGCGAGCCGAGTTTTTAGTGTGCAAACTTGGTATTATAATGGAGATACATATTTTTATTTTATAGTATTATTTGGCTTGTGGACGAGCTTGTACATACATGAGAAGCAGGACAAAAACATGAATAGATATCAGTGTGCTTTTAAGTTAATTACAGGAAGATTAGTAAACAATAGACAAACATATGATGGTTTATGGGATTTGAACCTCGTGCTCCCTGTATCATGAGCCATCGGTAACAGGCTAACCCTTACAAGTAAATCGGTTTCAGATAGCAAATACAATCAAGATACCTATCGAACTGACTTGTACAATCGACTCTTTCCAGAAGATTGAGATTTAATGGACAAAAGGATCATGCAAATAATGATAGATGTAGCAGTGACAATAGAATGGAAAATTAAAATGGGGGGAGGGAGGGGGATGAGTTGGGACAGATAACTGAGATGACATGTGGCAATATGAAAAAGTATTATCAAATCAAATGAAGAGGCCACCAAAAGAGAAGGGGTAAAAAAAGTCTAAAAAGTTCCGATAGAGTTGGGGATTTGCAATCATAATAATAATAATAATAATAATAATAATAATAATAATAATAATAATAAATCGATAGATCAAATTTGGCGAAGTAAAAATTGCTGATTAGTGTTGAAATAATAATAGATACAAATAGAAAGAAATAATGAATAATTATAAGAACTGAACATATGATAATAATCGGCAGTCCAAAGGCTCCAAAACTGATGCAGACGTTTTCCCATGTCACCAAGTCTTGGACGCAGCAGACGTGCACACTCGCCCGCAATTTAGATTGAAATTGGACATGTATTGATTGCATGGCATCTCAACTGGCACTCGGCAAGAAGCCTCTTCCTTGTAAGTCCATAAAAGCCGCAAAAGATCTTGAAAGGTTCAATGACTTCTCACAAATTAAAACGAAGTCTAAGTGCACAGTGTCAGAATAGTCACGTGACGCCGACATATGCATAGGAACATGCAATGCGAAAGGTATAGCATTCCATTTATTTGCTTGAAAATACCTTGCTTGCATCTAATTTGGAACACAAAATTATGATGCCACTCATGTGCTAGCACTGTGAATATCAAAGTTGGATTCAAGACCAATAGGGGGAATAAAGTGTGGAGCAATCTATCTCATTCCAACGTTTAAAGCCACGACACATATAATCCATCCATCCATCCAATGGGACCATACTCTGTGCAGAGAGTTGGTGCTGCCTAAGCAGTCTCCTTGGCTATTGGGCACAATCCTGGACGGGTCGCCACTCCGACACAGTATGCCAGCATGCTGGCACTCATTTTACCGACCTCAGAAGGGTGACAGGTCGAGTTAGCCTCACCTGGTATTAATTCAACAGCTGAGCGGGATTTGAACTCAGGACCCTCAGATCCCAAACCCACCACCCTAACCATTAAGCCAACACCAGGCATACATGTAGAATAGTTTTCTGGAAGTTGGACCATTGTGCTGAAAGAACTGTTGGCCTAAATTACAAATCAAAGTGACTTCAAGACAATACCTCACAATTGTGGTCAACCGAGTTCATGCTTTCATTGACCTTGAGAATCAAGAAATTTACGGGTGACAATGTCACTGACAACTGGTTTCAGGAGCACAAGAGACGTCACGCTTCCACTGTGGTCACCGTAGTTTCTAGACCAGCTACAAGGCTTTGGAAAGAGTTAGATCCATTGCATCAACACCTGTCCAGAGATGTCACTTGACACAATAATTCTGCACCTTCCAAGAGGAATGGTAACTAATATCACAGTATGCCATTTGCCATCTGGTGGAATTCATGCCCTGTGATGTAGCAGCCTGCCTTCAGCGAAGACAAAGGTAGTCCGACCCAATAACAGGTAAATTATGTCATTTCCTTTTCACTTAAAAAGGATTTTAAAAAAGGCAAAAAGAGATGGGTCACCTACGAAGATAAACTACATATTATGACTCGGAGAAGGCTAATCCACATCAGGTGAAACAATATTCTGCTCGAATTTCTTTTTTACTACCTTGGTGACAGGCTCGAACACAAGTGATTTAGGTTTCATTCCTTTCTCAATAAAGACGCATTAAAGACCTTGTAAATGAAGACCGTATGAAATTTTTGAACCTGTATTCATGCTTCTCTGCTTTGAATTAATGTTTCAAAGGGATGGCCTGTACTTATATCGTTATGCTTCTCACTATGGTATATTTTCATTTGTGGATGCTGTTACTTTATACCACTATATTATCAATGAATTGTGGGTAAGGAAATGCCTAAAACTCAAACATAATGTTGTTCACTAATTCCACAAGCTTGTTTTCCTTTCTTTGTTTTGTTCTGATACATTGTAAATTAATTTCAATGCTTCCTGAGATGTATGGGACATAAAGCTTTCATGCCATCCTGGAATTTACATTTCTTCATTTTACGTATGTTTTATTTTTCATTGTGATGCCTTGTGATGGGATTCTCCCAACTGCCTTGTTGTGACATCCTAAAATACATTGTAAATAAGCATTAAAATAATTTATTGGTGGTTGCGAAGATATGCAGTGCAGCATGTTAAAATAAGTTATTGATGTCAGTTTCAATATTTGAATGACAGTTTGAGTCTATGGTTAGATGAAGGTGCTGTGTAATGGACATGTCTACAAGGAAAAGTGTTTATCGCTTAATATATTACCATATAAAGAGGTGTATGATTAAAGTTATTCAAATGTAGCAATGCTTTAAATAATAGGAATAATTAAACAATAAAACGACGTCGTGCTGAGCACGATACTTGCAAAATCCACCTCCCTCTCCAAAGTTTGCCATGCATACATCAAATTGTCCATTTCATCAAGATTCAAATTGACAATCTAAATCAAAGCTCACGTCAATCGGATGAAAATTGATTCTTTTTTAGTTTGAAATTGATGATTTTCAAAGTTTGACCTTCAGTGGACCTTTGACCCTTTGACCTCAAAACAGTTGGTTTCCCAATTCAGTGATGCATTATGCAATTTATGCTTAATCCTCAAGTTAATCAGATGAAAATTGACGATTTTTCAGATGAAATTTGATGATTTTAGAAGTTTTCACCTTTGACCGTTTGATCTCAAAAATAGTTGCTTTCCTCATTCATTTATGGACTTTGCAAATCCTGTTCAACTTCGAAGTTAATAGGATGTAAATTAACGATTTTTCAGTTAAAAAATTATGATTTTAGAAGTTTGACCTTGAGTTGACCTTTTGATCTCAAAAAGAGTTGCTTTCCCAATCCAGTGACACAATATGCAAGTCTTGTTCAAATTTCAAGTCAATCGGATGAAAAATTATTTTAGAAATTCGTCCTCAAGGTGACCTTTGACCTTTGACCTCAAAATCAATAGACTTCTCAGTTGAGACGACCTCCACAACTTGGTAAAGTTGCATGACAATCGGCTTAGAATTGTAACCTGTAGACGATAAACAGGCAGACAATCAAACAGACAGACAGACAGACAGAACAAGCCGGTAGGCGGACATGGGTAGTCGACTACCCAATAGAACCTGACGCGATGGGCCCGTTCTATGGGGAATGACCTGAGGATTAAGCACAAGAAAATTCATGATTCTCGCTTCAAGGGTTAATGCTGCAGATTGTTTTTTCGTTAAAATACCCCCACATCTAGAGGTTTTTCGGCCGTTGCTAGGCAACGGAGGGGTCCATAGCAACGATTCTTTCTCACACATAACTAGGACATACCATGAACCTGCCATACCAGTTTCATGTATATCTGACTCATAGTCTCTGAGATATAACGAACTTCGTTTTTTTATTGTTTTCGACCAGGGTTCATTCAAAGTCTATCTTCTCCGACAGTTTTCATAGGATCCGGCTGGAATTTTTTGACAATATGGCTGAATGTACTGCCCACAGTCACTCGTGGCCCAATTTTTGATTTTCGAAAAAATTATATTTTTTATGATTTTTCAAAAATTTCAAAGTCCCGTTGCTCGGCAACGGTGGTGTCCAGAGCAACGGTTCTCATTTGCACACAACTAGGTCATGGTGTGAACCTACCAACCAAGTTTAATAGAAATCGCCATTGTATTAACGGAGCACTGGACCAAACAGACAGACAGACAGACAAACATATCGACGGAAAAAGTGATAATAAGGGTAGAACGAATTTCAAAATTTTCTTTTTTCGACTAGATCGACTACCCAATAACAAAATGGACTGACCCAATGTACTTGAAAAATCTTCGATTTTGCAAGTAATAAGTTTGAATGAGGATATTGCATTGCTGCATTGACGGAATGTCTGGACACAACTTTGAGGTTGTGGGTCCACTGATGTTGAGTAATCTACTGATGTGGACCGGCAACCGGGGTTGTGGATCTGCTTCTTCTGTAGAAGTGGATCCGCTTGTGGACTTCTGAATTGGTAGAAACTACACCTCAATGTATTATCATCTCTTTTTGTCTTGTGTGTGCTGTACTCCAGAATATGAAGCTTACCTGTGTGCATCAATTAAAAAAAAATATAGAAAGAGCATAGAACACCTTACCCTGCACATTCTGGAGAGAAAAAAAATAAAGGACAATGGCAAATTTGATTGGTCAAGATGATGTAAAATGCTGTAATATTTTGTCCAAGTACTGCAAAACGAAATGGTTTTGAAAATAACAAAAAGGCGATTTGTGTTCTACAGTGTTCAAGTATATAATTCATTTTAAATGAAACAAAGATTTTAAAGGTTGTAGGAAAAAAAAATCAAATTTCAGAAGTTTACTGCCATTGACGCAGCGTCCTGCCACCACCTTATTTAACACATTACATTAATTATTGGTGCCTGTTGATCGTGTCCTTCATGACATCCTTAAAAACAGTAAGTTTCCTATTTGTAATGATATTCAATTTTTTTGACTGCCAGACAGGCAGACAAAGTAAAGTTTTTTGTTGTTGTTGTTTTAAAAAAAAATCTCATTCCTCTCTGTGCATGTGCGATCAGGCCAAATTCAGAGCCAAAGTACTGCTAAACTACAGGTTTGTTTAACGATTCATATTCAAAATACACCATTCAATTGAAATTAAGTTATTCCCCAATCATAAACTGACGTCTTTCGACAGACAGACAGACAGACAGACAGACAAGATGAACAAATTGCTTAACACCGCTTTCGCTTCGTGTTTGCTGGGTAATTAATGCAAATAAACTTGGGAAAGGATGAGGCCATTTGGTCCATCTTGGTTGTGCTACATCAATGTCCTCCTCCCTTTCTCCATCCCATGTAGCACTCCAATTAAAGGAAGTATGAATTGGTGACATATGTGCATATAGGAGCGCTGGTGTCATTCCACATATTATTGGAGCCTTCCCATTCTCGAGCTTGAATATGACACTTTCTACTTCTGCATGTATGGGGGATCTGTGTGTATGTCATCATCGAATATAGATGCTCTGGCAAGGGCAATCAGTTCTTCTATTGTATTTGGGGGGGGAGAGAAGGATGGGTGCAAGAGAGATAATGACACAAAATGGCCTACTTTTTTTTAAAGATACTCCAGGATCTTTCACATCCATAACGCAAGAACGGCACTGGGTAGAGCGCATACTTCCGCCAGGCTGAACAGTTTACGTTTTATATCCCACTGATCGGATCTGGATCCGGACCTGAACCAACATCAAATCAGGTTATTCTCGTCACTTACCCAACTCATCCTAGAAGTTGTCACCTCATTCACAACTTTTTGAAATACGCTATATATCATTTTTGGTCGCATCTCTCAAATGGTGAAAAATCACTTTTAAAATTATAGTATCTGGGTCTGGGTCTTCACCAAAATCTAACCATTTCTTCCTTGTTACACACACAACATCACCAAATTTCATCCAAATCCGTCCACACTTATTGAGATATCCTGCTCACAGACAAACAGACAAACAGACACACACAGACAGGCAAGGGTGAAAACATAACCTCCGTCGACCTTGGATGGCGGAGGTAATCATGCAAAAAGGATGCTTCGAGACGCAGTGCCCACTGCTGACACAGGGTCGGGGATCGTACTTTTAGACAAGACACCTCAATGGCGAGCATACTCCAAGCTAAGCAATGCAAGATATGTAACACAGGACCAGGACGACAGGTCTCCTTGCACGAGGAAGGGCAATCCTTCCAAGGCTTTGTGTTAGTGTTCACTGTGCAAGGCGACCACAATCATAAAGTTAGGTTTCTCAATAAGAACATTTCGGGAAGCTGCAAGGAAAATGAGTAAATAGATGCACAAAAGCCGTAAAGGTCTGAACAGTTATAAACACACACCGGCCTGCCATATTGAAATCAAATCCACATTGTGTGCAATGGTATGTGTAATGCCGCTTTCTCCTCCAGCACTTGCACAAAGTTCATTTTCGACGATATATCTCTGGAAGCCTGGCCCTCCATTTTACATCATTAATTGATCGCCCGAGCAAGTCAATGCAAACAGCCAGCATTCCCAATGCAATTCCAATAACTTTCCTCTGGTGGTAAAGTGGCTGTGTGTTTTAAGCAGATTTATTCCAGGTAATAAACCACACCAGGTAGCCAGTGAGAATAGCCCCCTGTTTGCGTCTCGCACAACGACCCTCCAAGGCTCTTTGGACAGCATCGTTGTTGGATATTCAATTGCATATCATGACCTGTCAACAATGGAATTAGGTACCTGCAACTGAAAATATCTAAACACAGATTTAAAAAAAGAACAAAAAGTATCAGGCATTGTCACCTGTTAGCAGGTAATCCGTGGGTTTCAAAAGAAACACTTTTGATTTATATAAGTAGTGTTTCTAAGTCTGATCATAAAGATGTCACAATGACAAATTACTCCATAAAAATAAACAATCGCTGCACATCCTCATATTTCGTATGGAGCACAAGGCTGCAAGTAGCATCATTGGCTGAGGGTGCAGCTCTGACGCTGTTGCAATGTGTAGGTTCGGGCAGGAATTTGTAATTTGTTTTTGGGTGCCGGTGATAGCTTGCATACTCTTTGCAAAGGACATCATGAGATCTTCAACATCCACCAATTGGTCCTAGCAGATGGGATGCCCAGTTTAACGTCCATCCAAGGGACGGCACAAGCGTAGACTCTTCGCTATACTTGTGAAACATCAGGATGACAGTTTGTAGGTGGGCTAGACTTGATGGCTCAGAGGTGAGTGTGCATATCTCTACACCATCCTATTAGCCCATTGCTGCACAAAAGAAATGATTCTTCTTCAACAACAACAACAACAACAACAACAACAACAACAACAACAACAAATCAATGCAGTGAAAATTTGAATGAATGAATGATTGAAGCTTTCAGAATGGAAAAAACAACAACTTCCTTCCAAAATAAGTCTTCTGCCTCTGCCGATGGGCTTTTGAATGACTCATACAGCAACAACTGATCATCTTTGTGTTGACTGCTGTGCTTAGCTGGTCAACATATTTCAGCGAAATTAAAGAAATAAATATTCTCGGCGATTCATTTTGGAATCCCATTTTGTATCTGCGAATTATTTTTTCCATGGTAGTTGCTCTCGTTGGGTGAATGACGGTTTGAGTGCTGCGCTTGCCGTCTCATACAGCATCAACGCACAGCAAGTTCCGTGAGATGCCCGGATGGCAAAGGGAAGAACAGTGTGTAAGCCTCGCTCACCTGCCTTCATGATGGATTTTATTTGCTTGTTAATCTTTTTTTACTGTTCAGCTAAACTCCACAGTGTGTTTTCATGTGTAAAGATAAAATATAAAAACCACCATACGTCAACACAAGCACTAAGCCCCTACTTGGGTGCAAGACAAATGGCATTACACAGGAGCGAAGAGCACGAATAAACGAAATCTTTATTTAATTTTACCCACAAGTGTCTGTATCCGCAGCATTCAAACTCCCACACGTTTTCCAAAAGGTTTATTTGAGGCATTTGCTTATTTAGTTCCCCCCTGGTAAAACAAAATGTTGTATTCATGTGAGGAATAGAGCAAATAATTTCTGGCGCGTTTAAATCCCCAATTTGTTGTGTTGGTAACTTAGCTCGAACACGAGCCTCTACACATGGTATTATTTTTAAAAACAAAAAATAAGTGTGAAATTTCTCGAAAATGTCGACATACTCACACAGTACAATGACAGTCGTGACCAAAAATATTGACACTTTTTTTTCAAATAACTCACAATTTTCTCGAAATACAAGTTGAAATTGACAAAAGTTATTTGCTCTCCACAATTCTTCATGTCACTGTTAATATTACAGAACCTTTGTTTTTGATTCATAACTTAATATATCCTATTAAATCAGAAAATTTGAAAAAATGGCATTGACAAAATTATTGACACCCTCGACTTAATATTTGGTATCACATCCTTTGGACAAAATAACTACAGTCAAGTGTTTCCTATAGCCATGAATGAGCTTCCTACACCTCTCTACTGGCAGTTTGTCCCACTCTTCTTGTACAAACTGCTCCAGTTCTCCCAGATTTGAAGGGTTCCTTCTCCCAACTGCTGCTTTCAGATCTCCCCACAGGTGTTCAATGGGATTAAGATCTCGACTCATTGCTGGCCACGTCAGAACAGTCCAGTGTTTTGTCTTGAACCATTCCTGAGTGATTTTGAAGTGTGTTTGGGGTCATTGTCTTGCTGCAAGATCCATGACCTTCGACGGAGACCCAGCTTTCTGACACTGGGTTTAACATTGCGCTCCAAAATACCTTGGTAATCTCCTGATTTCATGATGCCATGCACACACTCAAGGCACCCAGTGCAGTACTCGAGGCAGCACAGCAACCCCAAAATATCAATGAATCTCCCTCCTCTATGTTTGACTGTAGAAAAAGGTGTTCTTTTGTTTGAAGGCTTCATTTTGTTTTCTGTAAACAGAGATGATGTGCTTTACCAAAAAGCTATAATTTGGTCTCATCCGTCCACAGGACATTCTCCCAGAAGGAATTTGTCTTGTTCAGGTGTGTTTTGGCAAACTCCAGTCAGGGTTTCTTATATATCTCTCTCTCAGCAGTGGGATCCTCCTGGTTCTCCTACCATAGAAGCCCCTTTCATTGAGTTGGTGACGGATGGTGCGAGTTGAAACTGTCGTACCTTGTGTCTGAAGGTGAGCTTGAATCTGTTTGGCAGTTGATCAAGGTGCTTTCTGCACCATTTGAACAATCCTTCACTACAATCTTCGATCAAGTTTTCTCTTGCAGCCACGTTCAGGGAGGTTGGCTACAGGGCCATGGGCCTTAAACTTCCTGATAACATTGCGTACGGTGGACACAGGAACATCAACGTCTCTGGAGACCTCCTCAGACAATTCTCTGTTTTTCTCTATTTTCTCCATGCTCATTGGGGTACACATTGTGACACAAAACAGCAGAATGACTCCTTTTCTCTATTCATACAGTTTGAATGAGTGATTTTTAGATTTCAGGCACCTGCAACTCACTCCAGGTGAGTTCAAGTCCAAAGTAAAGGAGAATCACCTGCTTGAAATCTAATTATTTCTGACAACTTCTAAAAGGTGCCAATAATATTGTCCGGGCCATTTTAGGATTTCTGTGTTGAATAAGCAAAGATTTAGTATTTTTTTTTTCAGCTTTTTTGTTTTGTTCCGTGACAAACCAAAGAAATACAAATGTGGATACCAATTTTTTTTGTTTTTTCAACAATTTTCTGCAAGAAATGGTACAAACCAGGAATCATGTAAAGTAAACTTAGGTTCACATCAAAAACCAGGTTTGATCAGAAATCAAAATCATACCTCATTGGCCTCACAGAAGAGAGTTCAATGAACCCGAGAATGTTGATCATATTAGTAACCTCGCTGATGCACTGTATTGGGAATTTTACAAAGCCTTCCTTATGGGGCCAGTTCTTCTTGGCTAAAAGATGTGACCGCATGAAGATGGTACGAATGTGCTACATAGCAGGTTAAATTGGGTACTTGATTAACTGGCTATCTATGAGCAAAGAGTCAATTTATCATCCCTTCATATGCAAACAGTGAGTGTACGATTTAAAGCAGCTTGGCGATTTCCCGCCTACTTACAATGGTGAAGTGCATCACTTTAAGGATCCAGATGGTGAGGGCGAGGTTAACCACGAGGATTATCATGAGCAATAGCACCAGGAAGTACAGACAGCGTTTCCGCCAACCATAGATGCCCACGCGACAGGGGTAGTGGGGCTCTCGGCAGGGCGGCGTCCCTGGCTCCCTTTCCTCGCGAACCATCTATGTATGAGAACAGGCACATGAGCGGTCAAGATCAGGTTGGAAAGGAACAAATAACCGATGGCAAAGAAGAAAGCAATACGTCAGCAAACAAATCCTTGTGTTTCTGATAACAGAACAGAACGTAGGGTAAGCGGCATTATTTAAACGAGCAGAGTACCCGCCATGCAGGCGATCTTGTTCCAAGCATGCAACACATTCTTCTGACACATCCCTTTATTTGGGTGGTGTATAGGCAACAGACCGCTGCCTCAATCTCTCCCAAAAATAACAATAACACGGGTTACGTATATGAAGCTGTGCATATATAATGTTGTGGGTCGGGGGTCGGTGGCAAGGAGCGACCGCGAGGTGGAGCAGTAGGGTCGTCTCCACCGAACACCCGGAATTGCAAGGTCGTAACCCTTGGATAACTCCAAAGGTCACGGGTCACTTAAGGACCGTGCTCGCCAATTCTCTGACAGTGTGGGGTAGGGTTAATAACCAAATTTCAATATACCTAAGTACCCACGTCGTCAAATTACCGGGGAAGTCACACCCTCCACGGACTCTGCCGAACCGGGTCGCTCTCGCGACCTCGGTCCGGTGTAACCGAGTGGAATTACCAACGTCCGTCGGTCCAAACGACAACTTACAGCCCAATCTGCTTACTGGTTCTCAAGCACGAACCGTGCTGGGTCAATAATATAAAGCACAACAATGAGCTGGTACATTGAACAATTAGGGGTTTATTTATAATGGGGCAGGGAAGCACAAAAAGAGCAGAGTTAAACCGACTATCAGAAATGCAATTTACAATGTACAAGGCACTTAAACAATTGCTACTTACAGACCGGGCCCAAAGACACACACACATACACCGAAAATAAATGTTGGCCACGACCTTTATTTGACTCTTCAGCTCAGGAGGGAAGGCGAGCTGAGGGTAAGAATTCGGTTGGGCACCTTTCCGCCTCGTGTGGTCTGGTCGAGACGAGCTGGTTCGGGGGGGACTCGAACCCACACCTTCATCACCGCACCAAGCACCAGGGACCGCGCTCTCCAACCAGCCACGCACCAACAAACCAAGACCAAGGAGAAGACCAGAGACAACGATGACCCAGGACCAGACGAACCAGCCAGCACCAAGACCTGCGACCCCAAGATGACCAACGCTCCCCAGCCTGGTGTTCCTTTATTCCTTTCTTGTCCGGGGTGAGAAAATCACCATCTGAGTCGATCTCCACCCTCATTGGCTGGGGTGTCGTGGGAAAGTCACCCTCTGTGGCAATCTCAACCTTCATTGGCCGGGGTGTCGTGGGAAAGTCGCCCTCTGTGCGTGATTGAACCTCTCTGCCTTCCTGGGCGGAGTCTCGATCTGAGGCGATGGAAATCTCTGCCCACGTACGTGGCTGGACACGCGTGTGTAATACCGCGATGTGCGGAGTGAAAGAGTGATGGTTTCGTTTGGCTGGAGGCTCGATTTGTATTGCAAAAACCCTGACTAAGAAAGTAACTCGCAGCGCACACATGTAATTCCCATTAGACACAGGTATGGGATCCTAACTATAAACACATACTTAGCGAGATAACTAAACTTGGGGACTGCTGTCTGTTTGTGTATTAATGGCTTCCAAATCCATAACAATAACACGTACATTGTAGTTATGTAACTCAGATAATTCCAATTGCACCCCACCCCCAAAGGAAAAACAATGCCAAGATTGGTAAAAAAAAATTCAAAAACTTGATGGAATCAAATGAAACTTGCACAGGCACAACTTCAGGGTGCCCTCATTCATCCTTTAAAGTTTCAACTTTCTTGGTCAAATCCTCTCAGAGTAGATGAAACATACGACATACATACAATACATACATCATACTGTTACAGTATCGGCACATGTGCGGGGCTCACGAGGTGCATACCCGGATCCACCACCACCACCGACCCTGAGACCCCACGTGCCGCAAATAACTACATGGCCCTGAGGGTTTTCAAAACCGCAGATGCCAGTTGGGATCATTAGATCTAACAGGGTCCTCTCACCTATTACGTCATGTTACCTGTTGGTGACCCAATGACCTCAACTAAAGTCCGCACCCTCAATGTGCACCCGAGTACGTATTACGGCTGAGCAGAACCGTGGGTGCAGCATTGGCTAATTGCAGAGCCAATTGGTGGGGCAAAAACTTCCCATCTATTACGTACATGCTAGATCGGTTCAATGAAAGAAAGGACATAAACAAGGTCAATTTGAGAGACACCAGTTCTTTATTTACACAAGCACAAGCAGGCAATCATCAAACACATATTTACAAGCAAGAAACATCCATCTTTATTTACGCTGGCAGGCAATCAACAAGCAAAGGTGAAAGGAAAAAGACACAAAGAAAAGACTTACCCCATTTACGTATTTCCCTTTTATACAGATTTACTTAAAGAACAGAGATGGCACCATCATTCATTCCGGGAACAAGGAGATGAGAGGAAATGAGGAGAAAGAAGCAGAGCGGAGTGCGAGGATAACTCCTCCCTTTCCTCATGCAACCAACTGGGGTTGCGTCGAGCCAAATATTGTGAGAAGGGGGATTAGAGGAGTGAAGGGTTGAATGGTGGAGTGTCGGTGTTGTGTTGGAAGCATGTCGTGTGAGTGCATACTGACACCCCAGGGATTTCAACGCACCCTTGGCTCATGGACAGCTCACCTCCAGCCCCGGCACGACTTGCTCCTGCGCCTTGCACCCCAGCACAGCTGAGTCCAGCACAACCCACCATTCCTGCAGTCAATCTCCCGGGCAGGCAGACTGAGACGTACTCGCACCCCTGATGCATTGAAAGACAGCCCATGGGACATGGACAACAGTATCCTTTGAGTATCGACAAACAGCGCCCCTGGAGTATCGACAAACAGCGCCCCTGGAGTATCGACAAACAGCGCCCCTGCAGTATCAACAAACAGCACCCCTGGAGTATCGACAAACAGCGCCCCTAGAGTATCGACAAACAGCGCCCCTAGAGTATCGACAAACAACGCCCCTGGAGTCTCGACAAACAGCGTCCCTGGGTATCGACAAACAGCGTCCATGGGGTATCGACAAACAGCGTCCCTGGGGTGTCGACAAACAGCGCCCCTGTGGTGTCGAGAAACAGTGCCCCTGTGGTGTTGACAAATGGCGTCCCTGGGGTGTCGACAAACGGTGTCCCTGGGATGTCGACAAACAGCGTCCCTGGGGTATCGACAAACAGCGTCCCTGGAATATCGACAAACAGCGTCCCTGGGGTATCGACAAACAGCGCCCCTGGGGTATCGACAAACAGCGCCCCTGGGGTGTCGACAAACAGCGTCCCTGGGGTGTCGACAAACAGCGTCCCTGGGGTATCGACAAACAGCGTCCCTGGGGTATCGACAAACGCCGTCCCTGGGGTGTCGACAAAGGGTGTCCCTGGGGTGTCGACAAACGGCGTCCCTGGGGTGTCGACAAACAGCGTCCCTGGGGTGTCGACAAACGGCGTCCCTGGGGTGTCGACAAACGGCGTCCCTGGGGTGTCGACAAACGGCGTCCCTGGGGTATTGACAAACAGCGTCCCTGGAGTATCGACAAACTGCTTCCCTGGGGTATCGACAAACAGCGCCTCTGGAGTATCCACAAACAGCGCCTCTGGAGTATCCACAAACAGCGCCCCTGGGGTGTCGACAAACAGCGTCCCTGGGGTATCGACAAACAGCTCCCTGGGGTATCGACAAACAGCGTCCCTGGGGTATCGACAAACAGCGTCCCTGGGGTGTCGACAAACAGCATCCCTGGGGTGTCGACAAATGGTGTCCCTGGGGTGTCGACAAACGGCACCCCTGGGGTGTCGACAAACAGCGCCCCTGGGGTATCGACAAACAGCGTCCCTGGGGTATCGCCAAACAGCCATGAATTGAGCAGGGTCCTGGCTTTTAGAAGCCCTACACCGGGCATGACATGGATGGAGTGAACTTCATGCGAGTGTCTTTCCCATTGATGCGTGTCTGACAGGGGAAGGTGCAGTGAGGGAGCTGTGGAAAACCTCCGCGTCATGATGTTCAGATGGCGACGTGAGCCCCTGCCTCGGCTCTCACATGCCAAGCAGCACTGGAGCGTCCCCGCTCCCTCCCTCGCACACAAACATTCCTTTGTATTACGTGCGTGTGTTTCAGAAGCGTTGTCCCACGTGACGAATGCAGGAGTGCAGGGAAGGAAAAATGTGGGAAGGTAATTCGACCGGTGTGGAGGATTGTCTCTGGTGAAGGAAGGATGAACAAATGGTGTGTGTGTGTATGTATGTATATATATATATATATATATATATATATATATATATATATATATATATATATATATATATATATATATATATATATATATATATATATATATATATATATATATATATATATATATTAGCTCCTGGCAAGATTGAGTCATGTATCGTCTCGGCTTATTAAAAGCTGATATTAAAAATCTCATTCCATATTTGATGAACGGAACTCATGGCTGAAATAATTATGTCAAAATCTGGAGTGAAATTGGAAGAAAAAAAATTAGGAGAAGCAATTTTTTTCTTTCCCAATATAATTAAATAACTGCCTCTGTGGGATGTGATCTTTTGGCTCCAAAATTCATTTTTTTCACTCTTCTCAATGTAATTATTGTCTGTCTGATTTTATCTTGCACTGCGCATGGATATGCCAGTAGAGGTCTTTTTGGATTTGGATTCTACTTGCATTACATGTACATTTTTAACGTATACATACTGCACAACATGGAATCGCAGTTTGTTTATTAACAGTGCGTTAAAATATGACCTCGGCTGGCAGGATGGCCTTGAGGTACACACATCCGCCTCGAGGCTGTATCGCCTGGGTTTGCATCTCCTGTCCAGCTATAAAATGTCATCCTGGTGTTTCACAGAATGGGTGAATCATTAATGTGTTTGTCGTCCCTCCGATGGACGTTAAACCGGGCGTCCTGTCTTCCGACATTAGTAGACAGACGTTAAAGATTCCCACGGTGTCCGAGCTATCGCCGGCACCTGGCCAAATTACAAATTCCTGCCCAAACTACTGCTGGGAAGGCAATAGCAAACCACCCAATATAATCATTGCTCAGGAAGCTCCTTCGGCGGCACAGCTCGCTCAGTAACGGGTATGGTGCATCAAATATCAAATAAAAGTAACAACTGAATCACGAAAGCAAAAAAAAACTGTAAAGGAAATTAAAGCTGTTTTAAAAAGGATAGAGCACCCACATATAGAGAGGGGAGGGGAGTGGGCGGTGGAGGAGAGATTGGAGTGAGAGAGATACAAAGGAGTGGGGCAAAGACAGGGGAGTCAGAGAGAGAGAGATGGGAGAGGCTGCAAGGAAGTCTGCCCGATTCCTCCCTACCCCATTGTTTGTGCAATTCTCCCTCTATTTTGACCTTCAACTCCACCTTTGGTGTCCCACCCCCCCCCCCACCCTCTCGCTACTGTTACTTTTGTCCTGTTGCGTCTTGATCCATTTAGCATTCTAGCTAATCTACAAGCCTTGCCTCTGCATCAAAAAAAAACCAAAAGCACCCGTGTCCGAAGGAAGCGATTCAGTTTGGCATTTTTAATATTAAATAGGCAAAGTATAGAAACAAAGGAAACCCATTAGAATGATCCTTTAGAATCCTCTAGAATTACCATTTAAGGCCCAGTCACACCTTGACGTTTTAGCCAGCAATGGCAACATATTAAAAAGTATGTAAAACGCTGGCTTACGTTGAACTTTTGATGTTTTTTTTAAAGATTCGGACGTATTCATAACGACTTGGTCTTATGCATAACGTATTAGTAACGGACACAGAACGTTTCGTTGTGTTATAGATAACTTATATCAACGAATGCTGAACCTGTTGTCAGCCTTCACAACCTATGCCCAACGATAGTCTAACTTAGGCATAGCGCGTTGCACGCATCGCCGACGATGACGTGGCGTAGGTTATGAAAAGGCTGCCGCACAACGATTCAAATCATAACCGCCGCAGAAATGGAAGTGTCAACATCGCAGTCACACCTTGGCGATCTTGCCAGCGTATGCCGACTTCTGAAAAATGCGTCTAAAACGCTGGCGCACGTCAAATACGGTGTGGGTAAGTTTGGTATGCGTGAATAGAACGCTAACGTACGCTATCATACATCGTATTAAATGGAGTACGTCTTGTAATTTTGAACATGTTGAAAATTTTACGACGTACTTGCCGTATGACACACGCTCCGCATGCGATGGGAATAAGCTGTACGCACGATATGCGATCATTGACACACGTCCACACACGTTACTTGTACGTTACTCATAAGTCGAAACATGTCAAGGTAATGGTAGCGTCAGTGTTCCAGACTCCCGTTTTTTTTTTCGGTATGACGGTGTTCAGTGTACAGTGCGGTTATGATTTAAATCGTTGAGCGGCAGCCTATTAATTATATTATATTATAACCGCACTAGAAATCGAAGTGTCAAAATCACCATCATACCAAAGGAAGGAAGAAAGAAAAACCAGGGAGTCTGGAACACTGACGCTAACCATTACCTTGATGTGTTTCGACTTATGAGCACCTTACAAGTAACGTGTGTCGACGTGTGTCAACGATCGCGTGACGTGCCTACAACTAATGGCCAGCGTTATGCGGAACGTGCGAGTCATACGCTGGAATAAGTCTGAAAATTTCAAGCATGGAAAATTTGAGGACAACCGAAAAGTACAACGTTCAAAGCCAGCGTACTATGACGTATGGCAGTGTTTTTCAGCGTGTTCTCAATGTTATCAAAACTTACCCATAACGTATTCGACGTGTGCCAGCGTTTTAGACAAATTTTCCAAAAATTGGAATAAGCTGGCTAAAACGTCAAGGTGTGACTGGGCCTTTAGAACCCTCTAGAATTACCATTTAGAACCCTCTAGAATTACCATTTAGAAGCCTCCAGAATTACCATTTAGAGCCCTCTAGAATTACCTATTAGAATCCTTTAGAACCCTCTAGAATTACCATTTATAACCCTCTAGAATTACCTATTAGAATCCTTTAGAATTATCCTTTAGAACCCTCTAGAATTACCATTTAGAAGCCCCCAGAATTACCATTTAGAGCCCTCTAGAATTACCTATTAGAATACTTCAGAACCCTCTAGAATTACCATTTAGAAACCTCTAGAATTACCTTTTAGAATCCTTTAGAACACTTTAAAATTACCTCGTCAACACCTTTAGAATTAAACACAGTGGATTTGAAAGGTTATTCTTCATTTTTTTATGGACAGATGGATGAATGCATGGACGGATGGACAGACGGACAGACAGATGGAAAGAAGGACAGAGTCAAATATTGAAGCGGCTTCACCGCTTTAAAATGTCATCAGTTGGCAACCATTGTACAGACTTGATGGGCCGAATTGTCTCTTTCTGTGTTCAAGTTCCTTGGAAGGGAAGTCATCTATTATATCAATAATGTGAACTGTGGTGTCTGTCCGTGCATTCGTCTGTCTCCCGTTGATGGCGGCCACTTCCCGCGCTGTGTTGGAAAAGCTCAACATTCAATTTTGAAATGACGGGAGAATGGGCATGACTAATGTTGATGCCAAATTTTATTTCACAACCAAGATATTTTGCCCTCTTTTTCGAACCTCCACCACCCTGTGTTGCACCAACATTTTGCAGTTTGTGGTGTAGAAACATTTTATCATGATGGGTTTGGGGGTGATAAAATAAATAAATTGATGATGATTAAAACTTGGTATTTAAATGAAAATGTTAAACCTGAAGTAAAATGTACTCAAATATGATATGATTCTTTTTAAGTATGTATCCATTTAGAATTAACATAATTATATTTCTCCTCTGTATAAAAAGATCACCTGTATATTAAATGTGTAAACAGGTTGAACTTTGCCAGCAAGTTAAATATAAGAAGAATTGCCTATCATTTTAAAAGCTATCGAAAGGAATTTTTAAAACAGACACAAACAAGTTAGAATGTGGATTTTGAGAAGGTGTCCAGATGTATTCACGAAGCTCTGGTCGCTTCAAGATAATATATCTTCCCAGTTTTGGGAGAAGCAGACTGATTTTTAACCTACATAAGATGGAAACTTGTTTTAATGGCCATTAGGGTTGGCGATTGACGTCATTCTAGCATTCTGTGCGATTAATATGTCTGGGTTTGAATATGTGTTCCAACCATTTAAGCAGGAGCTGTCAAAGAAGACTGAAGATAAGGTTCACCTGGAAATTGTCAATACCGGGCGAACTGGCGTCAGCTTCAGAAAATTTAAAAAAAAAAAAAAAAACTGTATCTTACTGGAAACTATATAAAGACGAAGATTCTCCGGTTATGTTGAGAGATCTGGAGTAAATTTGTCTGTCCAGGATCACCTGTGCTGGAACATATAATCTGTTTGTTTGTTCAATAAATGTTTTAAAACTGTACTGATGGTGTGTGTCTGCATCGACAGTGGTAAAAGCAGCTCAGAGCTTTGGTTCTGAGCGAAACCAAGAGTGCAACACAATTGAACTTTTTAAAGTCCATGAAACATTATTTAAATTGCGACATTAACTTAAACTTTTCCCGTCACTGGGGACGGTCGGGTATTCTTCCGAGTTATAAATAAACAAAAGAATGAGTGGATCGAGTGGTGAGGGAGATGGATACAGAAAGACCGAAGGAGGAGAATACGCCGACTGCGGGGTTGAAGGAAAGACGGACGGGATGAAGGAGGGGTTGTTGAATTGAGGTTTGGTGAAGCAGATTGTTGGTGGATTGAGGAGATTAAAAGCAGGTAGAGAAGGGGAAGATCACACCAGAGATACACAGACTAACTTCAACACATTTCCCCCCAAAATCCCTGGACAAAGGGCAAAGGTCTACCTACCACATAAACGAATGAAATAACTCATTCTGGGGAAATCCTGCGTGTGCATGAATGCTCTCCCCTGGGGTACATTTCCAAAAATGTAACAATATTTTCCCTCCATTATATAGCAATTTAAAAAAAAACTTTTTTAAGGAAAGAGAGGAAACATCTCAATTACAAACTCATAAGGCACGTAGTTGTCAGACCGAGTCATCATACCTTTTTCTTGTTTTTTTAAATAGCAAAGAATATTGCTTTGGAACAATAAAATCAACAAAAGACGATGGTTTGAATGGCTACAGGCTAATATGAGCAGAGGACAAAAATAAATAAATAAATAAACAAATAAATACATAAGACGAAAATGTATGGTATTCACTGCCTGGATATCAAAATCTGGGTTTTCTGGCCCAGTGGGCAAGCATTCCAACCACTCAGCAATTTTGCTGCCTTTGCATATGTGGGGACTCGAAATTGCTCACCATAAAGATAATAAACTACCGCACGCGTTTAAAATTATTGGGTTTCAATAGTATACTTTATGAACAAAATATCTGAAACATTTCAACATTATGGGGGTTTAATTGAGATCGCAAATCAGAAATTGTATGTCACGGAGATAAGAAGGTTCCAGACAATTGCAAATTATAAGGAGATGAACAAGCAGAACCACCGAGATCATCTGTTGCAACGATAATTTGAATAAAGATTCTAATTCATTACCAAAATGGATATGCTGTACTCCATACATTTTAATCATCCCATTGAATTTTTAGAAAGAAAATATTTCGCATTGCTGTTTGAGAAAATAATCATCCTTTTATTGAATGCACACAAAGAACCGACACACAGTGGCCTGCCTGAACAAGAAACGCTACTAACTGGTGGTGGGTGGAAATGGAAAGCCTTAAAAGACCTTTGGGAAGCTTTAAAGTTTTGTGTGCCCGAAAGCGCACCCTGTCAACCTTCCTTTTCATAAGTCTGGAAAGGCGATTGCATGAAGGTTGATCTCAAAGGGCTGCTCTTAGCCAGCCGAATGGCTGCCACCATTTCAGCCTCAGCTCCGTTGTCTGGCTAAGAATTATAATCTCTGCCATTTACCCTTCACATTCTCCATTGCCATCTGGTAGGACTTGCGACCACCACCCACAATGCATACTTTATTCTGGAAAGGTTTCAAGTTGTGGGTGTCCAGGGATTAGAAGCCCCCGTCAACCCCCAATCCGCATCTGCCCGTGTCTTGAGAGTGGCAATAATAAGAACTGCACCGTTTTGAGTTTTCCGAAGGACATCTTTTTCAGCTCAAACCAGAATACATGCAACAGAAGCTAGAACTTCCAACCAACAGCCTGTGAACATGCATTGTCCATTTCCTAGGCGGTTTCTCGGATCACAACCTATTTGCCCCGCAGCCCTGCTGATCGAGGCCTGTTTACCCAGCAGTTTGCACGGACCGCAGCGAGTTTGTATGACGGAAAGGTCATGTTCCCTGCTCTGAGCTTTATTTATCTGTTTTCAGAACTGCAGTCTCTGCTGTTCAAAGTATTACCCGAGAGAAGCGCCGTGTGAGCGTTAATGAAAAATGTATCCTGTGAAATGTGAAACATATCGAGTGAGGTAATTTCCAACGTTTCCAACAAAAGTGTTAACTGCAAACCATAAAATACCATAAAGGTATTGGAACACATTTCCCTCTTATAAACAAGAGTGATAACAGTGCAAACGCTAATTGTCAATCACGTCCCATGACATTTACAATGCCTACGGATGTGTCGGC
>NC_140976.1:53999741-54002241 GCF_056783735.1 Eptatretus burgeri | reverse complement strand
AATTCAAAAGCAAAAACACAGATTTGTTTCCAGTGATGAGAGCGAGCCCATAAATAAAGATTGGAAAGGAAAAAACAATTTTAAATTTACAAAAAAATCCGACACAGGTACAGAAACAGAGGTGTCAACCTCTTGCACTCAATGAACGCATGATTCAGATTTTCGATACTCATACAGAAAGGGCATGAATTAGACACAGAGGGGTTAAATTTCTTTACGAGAACCTGTGTGGCCAGGGCTTGATGGACCAGTCTCCAATTTAAGTCTCCCGTGCGACCAACGGTCGGAAATTTGTACATCACCTTCCAATTGGGAGTAAGAAAAGCTCCTGCAGGTAAGGTCTCTTTCCAGTGGTTTCTTAACGGTGCCGTACAGCCCGGTAAATACACTTCCAACAAATCCCATATAATGTTTTTTTCCCCCAAGACGTGGAACACACCGGACTCGTCACTGTTTGAAGAGAACACGTCATGGTGTTTTTGGGCAGTGATTGACAGTTCAGGAAAATTTTGGCAAAAATCAACTTCTTCACTTACCCCATTCCACCCAATATTTAAATGTAGAATAGTCTGGGTTACTACCCTCATGACCTCACCCACTACTCTCATTAAATGCAATCCAACTTTTTTAGAAATCGAGCCAGCAGGCAACCATCATTTCAAGGAAGGCTAGATCTCGCACTTTATTTATTCTACTATTTGAAAGTACTTTATGAAGGACCGGCTGGTAGATATTCCAGCAAATAATACGTTTTGGAATAGTGGCTCATGCACAAATTTCCTGGCATCATAGGAGATCTCGAGCCGCTGCACTCCAAGAGCTTGCCAAGCATTCAGAAGAGATTGATGAAACGCAGGGAGCCGAGCTCTTTCAACCTGCTTTAGGTCCATGAGGAAGAGTTCCCGGTCATAATCCAAACCACCCATTTGCCGAAGCAAGATAATGGTGAGAGGACGCCAGGACACTACTTCACCAAAGAGTAGGCGTTTTATTGCCATGAGTCGAAAAGCCATTATTCGACTCGGGATGTGCACCAAGTTTTGGCCACCAGACATTCGTGGCCTGCACAATACATCTGGCTTGAGCCAGTGGTGGCCTCCCCAGAAAAAATCAATCAGACTTTTCTGAATGCTTGTAATCACAGCTTGAGGAGGCTGGAGTACGATGACCTTGTGCCATACGGTTGGAAGTATCAGGTTATTAATGATCGTTACCTGCACCTTAAGTGACAAGAACTGGAGCATTCCTTTCTACCTTGATAGTTTCTGCTTTATGTTGTCGAGGAAACCATCCCAATTCCTTTGGATATAGCTCGTAGTTCCGAAATGGGTTCCTAAGTATTTAAACCCATCTGTGTTCCATAACACTCCTCCAGGAAGAGTTGGGAGAGGTGCACATGAGGAGTGTGATGAGGAGAGTGTATTTGGGTGTAGCCAAAGAGCTACACTCTTGTTCCAATTTACTCTTGCTGATGAGGCCAGTTCAAATTTGGCAAGACAACGGGATAGCTCACTGACATCTTTGGGTTTTTGACCACAACACAGGTCATCTGCATAAGCAGAGATAAAAATGTTCGGACTGTTTGACAAGGATAACCCAGACAATGAGGTATGAAGGATAGCCAGTGGAGGTTCAACAGAAAGTGTGTACAACATGCCTGACAGTGGACAACCCTGAGGGATACCACGCTGAAAAGGAAAGGGATGGCACAAGCTATTGTTTACTTTTAGCAGGCATGATGCATTTCTGCACAAAAGTTTTATGCAGGATATGAATTTTTCCCCCAAAACCTGCTCTATTAAGGACCGCAAATAAGAAAGAATGATCCACACTGTCAAAGGCTTTTTTTTCTGATCCAGGAGTAACAACCCAAACCCTTGAGGCACAGTTTGACCGATGGCAATTAAATCTCGAACTAAAAAAATACCGTCATAGATGGATCGATCAGGTATGCAATACGTTTGGTCATTTCCAATCAGGAGAGAGATGACATTTTTAAGACGCATTGCAAGCACTTTTGATACAATCTTATAATCAGTATTTAGCAATGACACAGGCCGCCAGTTCGTAATCTGCTGAAAATCCCCTTTCTTTGGGAGGAGACACAAAACTGCTCTCCTGCAGCTCAGGGGCAATTCACCCTGATCTAAGCTTTCAAGCAGGGTCTCCATTAGAGCAGGACCCAAAAAGTCCCAAAAAGCTTTGTAGAATTCAGCAGCAAGTCCATCAAGTCAGGGGGCTTTGCCGTCCTCAAGCAGTTTTAATGCCGCATTGAGCTCCTCAAACGAAATGTCACATTCGAGTTGCTGTTGCTGTTCTTGAGAAAGGGATGGAAGAAGTTCAATCACCTCATTTATCGTTGTTTTGTCCACAGTTCTCGGTGTAAACAGATTTGAGTAGAAAACCTGTATCGAATGTTACTCTGGCAAGTCAGAACACCGTTACGAGAGTGCAAACTGTGAATCTGCCGAGAGGTCTTGACGGCCTTCTCAAGGTTGAA
>NC_140976.1:53954741-53994741 GCF_056783735.1 Eptatretus burgeri | reverse complement strand
GGGAAAGAGAAGGCACAGAGGAGCAATTTGAGTAAAAAAACGAAAATCAACCCTATCCCAGTCATTCGTAGCCCCATTTCTTGGGTCCAAATGGTGAGGAATGGTTGAGGGATAGACAGCTCACACCCTAAAAAAAAAAAGTACTGCTGATGATCAGTATCTTGAGTAAATCTCTTCCAGCCCAACTCCGACTGCCTGGCTTCTGGGATCGACCCAGTTTTCACAAATGGCAGAAGTTTGAAAGGTGAGTTTCTGGTGATGATCAAACCCAGATTGCTCTGGGAAGGACCCCTTCCTTCTTCTTGTTTCATCTGCATCACAAGGCTGCGGAGTCGCATTACTGGGAGTGCGGCTGTTCCCTCTGTAGATTAGGCCAGGAATTGGCAATTTGCTCATGGTACTGGCAATGACTCACCTACTCTTCGCGAAGGACACCGTGGGATCTTTAACGTCCACCGACTAATGTACCAGATGGGACACCCAGTTTACCATCCATCTGAGGGCCGACACATAAATTGATGAAATACCCTGCCTGCAAAACACCGGGATGACAGTTTATAGCTGGGCCGAGATTCGAACACAGCCTTGACAACTCAGAGGCCAGTGTGTGTACCTCTCGCCATCTTGTCATCCCGAGATGGACCCCGATAGTGGTGGCAAAGGCTACCTGCCTAAAAAGAAGGAATGGTCAGAATTAAAATTAACAGTGGTAAGTTGTCTTTTACCAGCTGGTCTGGAGCAATATTACCACCCACTCAATCCCATGATCGACCTTTATTGCCATCACCATAACTGCAGTTACCTGGAGTGGCTGCCAGGTATTGTTTCCACCAAGGGGGTAGGGGGCGCTGATGTAACAATGGGCTAGCCACCTCTAATGCACGCCGTTGATTGAAAAAAAAAAAGAGGTAGTGGGGTAACTAAAGAGGCAGTGGTGAAAAATAGAGAAAGGAAGAAAAGAGATGGTACAGACAAAAAGGTATGAATAAGTAGCGCGAGGGAAAAAAGAGGCATGTGGACGCGTGGAAAAGGAATGGGCGTGCAGAAAATAAATAAAAAGGTGAATTAGAGTGGGCTTGCGGAAATTTTACATTTAAAACAAATATAGAGGGAAGGGATGGAGTTTATGGAAAGAGGAACAAGGGTAAAAGTCAGGGCTGGATTTCAGTCTCCAGCTTACATGATGATCAGGGGGCATTAAAAGTGTAACCACTGAGATGCCAGTCCAGTGTCTTTGCCACAAGGCCACCAATGTACTTAATCGGGAATTCAGGAGTGGTGTGGCACCAGGTAGTTGGTTTGCATAATTTCTGGGAGTGCAGGTGTGTCACTGATGGTGAGGACTGTAGATCAGGGCAGGAATTTAGAATTTGGCCAGGATACTAGCACATGCAGACCTACTCTTAGAAATGGTACGCTGTGGTCTTTAACGTCCAACGGCAAATGCTTCAAGACAAGAAAGCCGGCTTATCGCATGTACGAAGGGCAGCATACTCGTTTATGCAAAGCCCAGCCTGCAAAACACCATGGCGACCACTTACTTTTCAGTCAGAAAAGAAAGCCAGACAAGACGGCTTAAAAGTGAGTCGGCTACATCTGAAATATCTTGCCAGCTACTAGGAAGGACTCATCATCACTTTGTATGCAGCCTACGGCTGCTGGTTGTTTATCATTGTTGGGAGCACGAGCAGCAATGCCACTGTTGCAGTTCCGCGTGTCCGATCAGGTGGTGCTCATTTTGCTGACCTCAGAAGGATGGCAGGCTGAGTCAACCCACCTGGTGTTATTTAACGTAGAGACAGAGGATTGAACTCAAGACCCTAATAACTTAAGCCAGCCACCTTAACCACGAAGCCAACACCAGGCTTGACTAGTAGGCCCGAGAAGAATCTATGAAAGAATACAGCAAGGATTTCAATACGACTGTTATAAATTTTAAAAGCACAAATATTACATTCGATAATAATTGAAAAAGCGACAAAAGGAAAAATTTCATGACGATGCAAAATTTTGTTTTGCCAATTGCCGCTCATGAATCATTGCAATCAATATCAGCTGATTGCAGAATTAACTCAGCAGTGTATTATTTTATTTTTTCGCCGACACTGCTTTTTTTGTCCTACAATTTGCTGCAAATGCAAGTGGTGCAGGTTTAATTTTAATCTGCCAACTTTCACACAGCAGCCAAACCTTACCGATGCTCTCCCCATCTCCGCGCAGTGTGGCATCGAGAAGAAGACCAAATGTAGGCCTCGTCTCGGCCTCCGGGCCTCTTCAGCCCGCGGAAGGAAACGCCGCCATGACCTCACGAGGGTTTGCTTGGAGACAGCTCGTGATTAAGTAGGATGGGTTTACATCTAATGAGAATTAACAACCATTCGATCGCAGCGAATGATCTGAATAATAAGACAAAAGTGGTTGTAAGGTTAACGCGGAAGGGTGAAATACAGCGTTCACTTTTCGAGCAGAGCAAATGGGCCACAAATCTGAACGAAATGGCACGACGGAATTCCTTCATCGTTTGGTAAGAATCCTGGTTAGCACGACTTATCGATGAACAGTTTGTTCCCTTTATCATTACAATGAAAGCACCACCGATTGAATGGTAATTGATCGACAAAGATAAATAAATAAAATAATTCCATGAGAAGTGCTCAAGAGGAACCTGGAATGAAAGATTAATGCGCATGAACTAACTAGCCAGACCTGAGGTTTGACTTGAAGGTGGCAGGCATGTGGAATTTATTCCGTGTACTGGCGATAACTCGCTTTACTCTTCGTGAGACACCGTGGGATCATTAAAGTCCACCAACGACGAGTGCTAGCCGACGGGTCCTTCAGCTTAATGACCTGATGATGGACGGCGCACACATCGATGGCTTCACCCTGCATGCATTGCTGCCAGAACAACCAAGATGTATGCACACTTGCCTCTGAGCTGTCCAGCCTGGGCTTGAATCGCGACCCACCTATAAACCGTCATCCTGGTGTTTCACGGGCAGGGTGAGCCATCAGCGTGTGTGTGCCATCCCTCGGTCTTAGTTGGGCCGAGATTTGAAGTGGAGCTGAAAGGCTGTGTGCCTACCACTCATTCATTTATCCTGCCAGCCCTCGGGTTCTCATAGTGACTGATGGTCACAACCATCAGCTTCTGGTGCTGCAACCACCTAACGACACTTTCTTAAGCCGTAAATCAAATAGCAGCATCAGTGAGTACATTAAATTACAAAACCGAATCGTTAAGCCACCTTTAATTGACGTGCCGCCCTGGTGAACCACAAAGAGAAAAAGGCAACATATGGGAATGTGGAAACAAGATAAAAAGAGAAAAGAGACATCTATATTAAATGACACATGTAAATCCACATAACCCCATCCCAGCACCCTCTGTATTATGTAATACTGTACCTCCAAAGGCAAGTGTGCCAATCCAGCAAACAGCACATCATGACATAACACTTAAACACAATGTCACATATGGGAACGACAACGGCACTCTGGAGAGCGCATGCCTCCGCCAGGCTGGATTCGGACATGAACCAAAATCTCATCGGCTTGTTCTTATCAACCTCTAACTTTTATCAGAATCCGTCCAAATTTTTTTGAGAAACCACGCTATATATAGTTTTTGGCCTTCTCTCTCAATGGTGAAGATCACTTCAAAAATTTGAGTATCTGAATCCGGATCCAGATCTTCACCAAAATCTTATCCATTCATCCTTGTCACACAACCAATCGGTCCACAACAAGTTTCACCTGAATCCGTTCATAACCTTTTGAGATATCCTGCTCCCAGACAAACAAACAAGAAAGATGTGCACAACACAACACTGCCGAAATCCATGAAACAAATTTCACCTCAAAAACTATAATTCGGTGGTTGAAGTCAATGACCAAATTTGCAAATCATCTTCATATTTCAAGTCAATTGGTTAAAATTGACAATTTTAGAAATTTGGCAAAAACCTACTTTTTGGCCTATGTTGACCTTTTAGCCAATCAGCTCAGGTATGGGAGCATGCACCAGAGCAGCGCATCGCTGCGTCCACTTTCCGCCGGTACTCCAGGGGTCTCCTTCTGGCCATCCCCAGGCAGATGCCAGGCCCATCCCCATCTCCTTGACATGCCGATCAACCTGCTGCACTCACGAGGTTCCCTCACTGAGAGAATCTGGTGAACAAGATCAGCGTCAGGAAAACGAGCCACATGTCGATACAGCTGCAGCCGACGCTCACAGACTACACGGGTAACACAACTCATTTGAGTCTCTCTCAACAACCGCTCGTTAGACACAAAGTCTGACCAGCGAGAGCCAAGGATTCTCCGAAGAGATCTGGTACCAAAGGAATGAAGTCTCCATCTCAGAACCTTGGTCAGAGTCCAAGTCTCACATCCGTAGAGCAAGACTGGAAGCACCAAGCCCCTGAAGACTCGGACTTTCATCCTCCCGCACACGTACCGGCAGCACACACCCAATGATCCAGTGAATCCATGACTCCCCAGGCCAGACCCAGAAATCCATTGACCTCTGGCTCACAGCCAGCAGATACATGCACATCACTGCCAAGGTAAGTGAATTTCTCCGTGACGTCAACATCCTCATCACAAACAGGAACAGACAAGATAGCAGAATCCAAGACGTCAGTGAAAGCCTGTATCTTAGTTTTTAACCCAGGAAACCCATAATCTCAGTGGCTCCGGTCCTCAAAAGGATATCCAGAGTCTCCACAAAAGATGACTGCATCATCTGCAAAATGAAGGTCAGAGATCCTGACATTCCCAAACGATGAGCCACCGCTTGATCTTTCCAACATCCTCCCCAGAATCCAGTCCATAAAAGCGCTGAAAAGTGTGGGGGACAGTACACACCCCTGGCGAACTCCAACAACAATTGGAAATAAGTCAGAGATGGTATCACCACATTTCACAGCACTCTCAGTACCAGAGTGTAGTTCAGATATCAGATTGATCCGTTTTCGTGGCACCCCACGAAGAGCAAGAATCCTCCAGAGGGCATCCTGATTCACTAAATCAAACGCTTTGATGACATCAAGCAGCCCTGCTGAAACTCTCATCTGCTTTCGGTGAGGACCCGAAGGGCAAGGATACGGTCAATCGTGGACCTCTTTGGTGTAAAGCCTCACTGCTCTGGGCACTGGTGCTCAAGCAGATGGTGGTGAACCCAATCAAGAATGATCCGAGCAAAGACCTTGCCCGGCACTGAGAGCAGCATCACCCCTCGGTAGTTGTTGCAGTCCTGGTGATCACCCTTCCCTTTCCAGAGAAGGAAAACAAGGCCCCTCTTCCAGTCAGTTGGGATGATGCCTGTGTTCCAGACAGAGCACATGACTGCATCCAATGACACGAGTACAGCATTTCCACGAGCCTTGAGAAGTTCAGAATGGATGCCACAGATCCCAGGAGCTTGACCCCATTTCAACCGGTTCACAGCATCCTGTGTTCCCACAAACGAAGGTAGATCACAGTTGATTGGAGGGTCAGCAAATGGGATTGTAACACCCCTGACATCCAACTCAACAGCTGATGGATCAGCCTGGTACAACCGCTCAAAGTAGCCGGCCCAGCGGGCCTTCACTTCAAACGCCTCTGTCAAGAGCCTTCCACCCTCCGCTCTAACTGCAGTACAATGAGGGATGGGCTTGGAGGAACACAATGCACAAATTCCCCTGTAAGCAGGAAGAGATTCAATGAACCACAGGTGATGCTCTACCACCTCACAGATTCCTCGTACATATTCCCTCTTGTTCACCCTTAGCACACGTACAGTTTTACGCCTCAGTTCCCTGAACAGCTCAGCTCTGCCATTCAGCCTGGCCATGCGACTCTGGTCAATGGTATCCAGTATCCCTTGAGAGACAAAATTCCTCTTCGCCCTCCGGTGAGTTCCAAGACATCCACCGGCAACATCAAGGATGGTGATCTTGAAGGCACTCCACAACTCTTCAGGATTCCACAAAGCACCCAGACCCCCCAAATCCCCACTCAGCCTGTTCACAAACTCCTCAGCTACCCTCTCATCCATGAGCTTGCCAACATCCAGCCTAGGCTGGGATGGTACCATTCTCCCAGATTTTAGCTGCAACTTCAGAGTTGCTCCCACAAACCTGTAGTCGATATTGAGGAACTGAGCACTCCAGTCGACCATGCCATTGTGGATCATCCTCCAGTGACCATCAACGAACACATGGTCAATCTCCTTTGCGACACCACAAGCGTTGGAATTCCAAGTCCAGTGATGAGCCTGTGGGCGCTGAAACCATGCACCACCCATGCTGTCCATGTCTTCTTACGAAGTCAAGGAACTTAGTGCGATTTTGGTTCATGGTTCCACACCCATGAGGACCAGCACATGTCTCATAACCATCCTTATTAGTTCCAGTTAATGCATTGAAATCCAACAAGACTCGAAGAGTATCTCGCCTGGGGCACTAATCAAACACAGACTCGAGTGTGGCATAGAATCTGTCCTTCACAGTGAGATCACTCGCCTCAGTCACAGCATATAGAGAGACCAGGGAAATGACACCCAAGTAATGACGAATCGTTTGTTTAATCATACGCTCGTTGACCGGTGTGACCTCAGTTATCATTGGAGTCAGCTTATCAGACACAGCTACACCAACTCCTTGGGCATGGTCACCATCAGAGCGACCAGTCCAATAGTTGGTGTAACCACACGCCATGATCTCACCGCAATCCGGTCTCTGAACCTCAGAGAGTGATGCAATACTGATGTTCTAATGCTTGAGCTCAGATGAAACCAGACAGGTGATCATCCTCTCTTCGTGATAGGACATTCCAGGCACCCACCCAAAAGGACCGCCTCAGGTTAACCCAAGGAGACTGCCATCTGGTGGATGACACCAAAACACCCCCCCCTCCCCTCCCCAGCACTCTCGCAAACTGACATGGGAAGGTTATCCTGTGGTTTTCCTCCTATCATCAAAGTGTGGGGATCCCAAAGGCTTTGCCCCAATCCCATTCTCCAGTGAGCTGCTCTGCAGAGGGCAGCTGTACAGGAGGTGCTCCCATGGAGTGAGTTTTCAGCTTTCTTTGCATTTTTGTGTTTTGTGAAGTGAAGGGTTTTACGGTGGCCGGAGTGCAAATCCTGCCAACAACCTCATAAAAAAAGTAACCCAACTGCAGTAGGACATCCACAGACACAGTTAGGCACTAGATATGGATGGCCGTTGTCTCACACGGAGCTCCTCAACCCTTTGATGTTTTGGCCTATGTATTTTTTGTGGCCGATGTTGACCTCAAAATACTTGTTCATTGAATTCAGTTTGGGCTATGTTGGCCCTCACATTGAATTCAGTTTGGGCTATGTTGGCCCTCACAATGAATTCAGTTTGGCCCTACCATTTGGCCTCTGTTGACCTCAATATAGTTGTTCATTGAATTCAGTAACCTGATAAGCAAGTCATCTTCAAATTTCAAGTCATTGAGATGAAAGTTGAGGATTTTAGAAATACTTCCTTAGTTGTTGACCTTTGGCGTAAGTTGACCTCAAAATAATTGGTGGTTGAATTCAATGAACAAATATGCAACTTCTCTTCAAATTTCAAGTCAATAGGATGAAAATTGACAATTTTCGAAATTCAGACTATGTTGGGCCTTTGGGCCTGTTGACCTCAAAAATAATCGGTGGTTGACTTCAGTGAGCTGATATGCAACTCCTCTTCAAATTTAAAGTCAATCAGATGAAAGTTGAAGATTTTAGAAATCTGACAAAGTTGTTGACCTTTGGCCGATGTTGACCTTCTGACCTAAAAAAAAAAGAAAAAAAGAACAATAGGCTTCTTGCTTATGATGAACTCGACCAGGTGGTGAAGTTTTGTGAAGATCGGGTTAAAATTGTGACCTGCAGGCGATTGACAAACAAACAAACAAGCAGTCATAGACTGGTACTTAGGAAATCGTCAACTTGACCTGTGACCTTGTCATAAAAAAGTTGTCTCTCGAGAAGGTAGCGACGCAAACCAGAAGTTTCTATGATGATTCTGTACCAAACCATCAAAAATCAAATGTTTGACCTCACTGTGACCTTGACCTTTGACCGATTTTGACCAAAATCTAACCAACGCTAGCCATCATGCTCCTACATCATGTGGTGTAATTTGCCATTGGTAGCTTCTTCCGTTCTCGAGTTATTGTGCCTACAAACACACAAACACACAAACAAGCAGTCATAGACTGGTACTTACGAAATTGTCAACTTGACCTCTGACCTTGTCTAATAAAAGCTGTCTCTAGAGAAGGTAGCGATGCAAACCAGAAGTTTTTACGATGATTCTGTTCCAAACCATCAAAAATTGAATGTTTGACCTCACTGTGACCTTGACCTTTGACCGATTTTGACCAAAATCTAATCAGAGCTAGCCACCACCCTCCTGAATCATGTGGTGTAATTTGACATTGGTAGCTTCTTCCGTTCTTGAGTTATAACTTTTTTTTGGATGCTTGACCTCACTGTGACCTTGACCTTTGACCGATTTTGACCAAAATCTAATCAGTGCTAGCCACCACCCTCCTGAATCACTTGGTGTAATTTGACATTGGTAGCGTCTTCCGTTCTCGAGTTATCGTGCCTACAAACAAACACACAAAACACACATACACAAACAAACACACAAACAAACAAACAAGCAGTCATAGAATGGTACTTACGAAATCGTCAACTTGACCTCTGACCGTGTCGAATAAAAGCTGTCTCTCGAGAAGGTAGCAACGAAAACGAGAAGTTTCTACGATGATTCTGTACCAAACCATCAAAAATCGTAATGTCGACAGAAGCAAAAATCTCCATTTCTCCATGCAATTATACCTTAATGTAACTCAACGATGCGTCTGCTCAAGCGCACTGCATCATGGGACGACCCGTGACGCGTCGAGTGAAATATTTTTTATACAATCTTAAAACGTCTCCAAAACATCCGATTTTTATCAGAATTTCGACAACCGAGTTTTAAGCGTCCTAAGCGATCGCAAAAACCGAAGACAAAATTAAAATCGAAGTTAAAACGAACTCGTAACGTCGAGCGAAGCAAAAATACTCCATTTCTCCACATGAATTTACGGAATTATGTTTGACCTCACTGTGACCTTGACCTTTGACCGATTTTGACCAAAATCTAATCAGCACTAGCCATCACCCTCCTGAATCACGTGGTGTAATTTGACATTGGTAGCTTCTTCCGTTCTCGAGTTATCGTGCCTACAAACAAACAAACAAACAAACAAGCAGTCATAGACTGGTACTTACGAAATCGTCAACTTGACCTCTGACCTTGTGTAATAAAAGCTGTCTCTCGAGAAGGTAGCGACGCAAACCAGAAGTTTCTATCATGATTCTGTACCAAACCATCAAAAATCGAATGTTTTGGATGTTTGACCTCACTGTGGCCTTGACCTTTGACCGATTTGACCAAAATCTAATAAGCACTAGCCATCACACTCCTGAATCACGTGGTGTAATTTGACATTGGTAGCTTCTTCCGTCCTCGAGTTATCATTTTTTGGATGTTTGACCTTACTGTGACCTTGACCTTTGACCGATTTTGACCAAAATCTAATCAGCACTAGCCATCACACTCCTGAATCACGTGGTGTAATTTGACATTGGTAGCTTCTTCCGTCCTCGAGTTATCATTTTTTGGATGCTTGACCTCACTGTGACCTTGAGCTTTGACCGATTTTGACCAAAATCTAATCAGCACTAGCCATCACCCTCCTGAATCACGTGGTGTAATTTGACATTGGTAGCTTCTTCCGTCCTCGAGTTATCATTTTTTGGATGCTTGACCTCACTGTGACCTTGACCTTTGACCGATTTTGACCAAAATCTAATCAGCACTAGCCATCGCCCTCCTGAATCACGTGGTATAATTTGACATTGGTAGCTTCTTCCGTTCTCGAGTTATCTGCACCAAACCATCAAAAATCGAATATTTGACCTCACTGTGACCTTGACCAATGACCGATTTTGACCAAAATCTAATCAGCATTTGCCATCACCCTCCTGAATCACGTGGTGTAATTTGACATTGGTAGCTTCTTCCGTTCTCAAGGTATCGCGCCTACAAACAAACAAACAAACAAACAAACAAACAGAAACGGAAGTCATCAATATACTTACAAAATCTTTAGATTTCGTAAGTAACAAACATACAAACAAACAAACAAACAAGCAGTATTAGACTGGTACTTACGAAATTGTCAACTTGACCTCTGACCTTGTCTAATAAAAGCTGTCTCTGGAGAAGGTAGCGACGCAAACCAGAAGTTTCTACGATGATTCTGTACCAAACCATCAAAAATCGTAACGTCGACCGAAGCAATAATCTCCATTTCTCCACGCAATTATATTATATTATTTTATCAAAGTTACAAAACCGTAATATTCGGCCATCCACCAACAATCTTTACATAATCCGACGGCTTAGTGAGTCAGGCATGCGACAATAACCTTTATTGGGATAAAAAAAAATGACTTATAAACACCATCTTTATCGAAAACACCATCAGCGCGTACACGCAAACTCATACGTGAATCAACCACGCCTCTGCTCGAGCGCACTGCATCATGGGACGACCCGTGACGCGTCGAGTGAAATATTTTTTACACAATCTTAAAATGTCTCCAAAACATCCGATTTTTACCAGAATTTCGACAACCGGGTTTTAAGTGTTCCAAGCGATCGCAAAAACCGAAGACAAAATTGAAATCAAAGTTAAAACGAACTCGTAACGTCAAACGAAGCAAAAATCTCCATTTCTCCACATCAATTTACAAAATTATGTTTGACCTCACTGTGACCTTGACCTTTGACCGATTTTGACCAAAATCTAATCAGCGCTAGCCATCACCCTCCTGAATCACTTGGTGTAATTTGACATTGGTAGCTTCTTCCGTTCTCGAGTTATCGTGCCTACAAACAAACAAACAAACAGACAAACAAACAAGCAGTCATAGACTGGTACTTACGAAATCGTCAACTTGATCTCTGAGCTTGTCTAATAAAAGCTGTCTCGAGAGAAGGTAGCGACGCAAACCAGAAGTTTCTACAATGATTCTGTACCAAACCATCAAAAATCGAATGTTTGACCTCACTGTGACCTTGACCTTTCACCGATTTTGACCAAAATCTAATCAGCGCTAGCCATCGCCCTCCTGAATCACGTGCTGTAATTTGATATTGGTAGCTTCTTCTGTTCTCGATTTATCGTGCTTACAAACAAACAAACAAACACACAAACAAACAAATAAACCAATGTCACCCGCAGGGTGACCCGTATCTTGCCAAAAGGTGACCACGTGTGACTTCCTTAAGGTCACACTGAGGTGAACAGAGCTGCTATCCATGAGGAGCGACTCCTTGAGGAATATCTGCCGACGAGAGATTCCGATGAGAATTGTTCTACAGAGTAACCATGAAAAATATGCGTTTGCCTCATAACGTCACCAAATGACGTCATAATGTCTCAAGCTTGACATATCTAGAAAGCACTCATCGAGGTGTTCAATTTGAGGTACTACACGATATGGTTCCTAAAACTTGAAAATTTGACCTTGGGGTCAAATATGTTTGACCTTTGGCGCTAACCATGAACGTCAAGGCCAATCGCCACCAAAAATTAATCAGCTGAGCGCCAGACCATGAACTATATTCCCATGAAGTTTGAAGACGATCCGATCAAAATTACTCAAAAAATAATGGTTTCGTCGACTCCCCTGATTTGTGACAATGTGACCTTGACCTTTGACCTTGACCTTCAAAATTTTATGTGCTGAAAGTGACCTCTATAGGCCTCTGATATGCGAAGTTACAAAAATTTCCAATGATAACTGTGCTCTGCATAGTGATTTATACGTGATTACAGACCAAAAAAACAAACAAACAAACAAAAAAAAGCATATGAAGGTCAAGGCCAATCGCCACCAAAAATTAATCAGCTGAGCGCCAGACCATGAACTATATTCCCATGAAGTTTGAAGATGATCCGATCAAAATTACTCAAAAAATAAGGGTTTTGTCGACTCCCCTGATTTGCGCCAAAGTGACCTTGACCTTTGACCTTGACCTTCAAAATTTTGTGCACTGAAAGGGACCTCTATAGGTCTCTGAAATGCGAAGTTACAAAAATTTCCAATGATAACTGTGCTCTGCAGAATTTTTTATACGTGATTGCAGACAAACAAAAACAAAAAAAAAACATACAAGCAGACTAACATATCTTGCAAAAACTTCGTTTTGGCAAGATAACAAACAAACACACAAACAAACAAACAGAAACGGAAGTGATCAATATACTTACGAAATCTTTAGATTTCGTAAGTAAAAAAACTAGAATATCTTGTTTGGATGTGTCCACTCCCTTTATAATAGCAATTGTAAATTGGCTCTTGTGTAAGCAATCAACTTCAAAATCACACACCAAGGTAATTGGCCTCCATCTGTGTTAAATTGTAGTGATTCTGATTATTTCAGAATAAAATCAGCTGTTCCTGTAGGTTTCCTCTGCTGGGTAGTGCATTTCACTGTGAGGACTCAACCACGAGAACCAACAAGCTTTCAAAAGACCTCTGGGATAAAGTTGTGGAAAGGGACAGATCAGGGATGGGTATAAAAAAAATTTGAAGGCCTTGAATATCCCTTGGAGCACAGTGAAGACAATCATTACCAAGTGGAAGGTGTATGGCATCACCAAGAACCTGCCGAGATCAGGCCAACTGGATGACCAAGAAAGAACGAGACTGATCAGAAAGGCCTCCAAGAGACCAATGGCATCTTTGAAAGAGCTACATGCCTTTATGGCAAAGACTGGTCACTGTGTGCATGCGACGATAATATCCCAAGCACTCCACAAGTCTGGACTGTATGTTAGGGTGGCAAGAAGGAAGCCATTACTCCAAAAAATCCCGCCTTGAGTCCCGTTTGAGGTATACAAAAAAACACTCCGGACATTCTGAAGCCAGGTGGCAAAAGTTTTGTGGTCTGACAAAACCAAGGTTAAACTTTTTTTGCCTAAATGCAAAACTTTACGTTTGACGCAAACCCAACACAACACAACGTCCAAAGAACACCATCCCTACTGTGAAGCATGGTGGTGGCAGCATCATATTACAGGGATGTTTACTCATCAGCAAGGACTGGAGCACTTGTCAGGAAAATGGATGTTACAAAATACAGAAAAATCCCAGAGGAAAACCTGCTGCCCTCTGCAAGAAAGCTGAAATTGGGATGGAAGTTCACCTTTCAGCATGACCATGACCTGAAGCATACAGCCAATACTACAATGGAGTGGCTAAGGAACAAAAAGATAAATGTCCTTGAGTGGCCCAGTCAGAGCCCCGACCTAAATCCAATCGAAAAATCTCTTGCATGACTTGAAGATTGCTGTCCATCAACGCTCCCCATGCAAGTTGACTGAGCTTGAACAGTTTTGTATCGAAGAATGGGCAAATATTGTCCAATCAAGGTGTGCAAAGTTGGGAGAGACCTATCCCAACAGACTCACAGCTGTAATTGCTGTCAAAGTTGCTTCCACCCAATGTTAACTCGAGGGATGGACACTTATCCAACCAAGATATTCTAGTTTTGTATTTTTAATTAATTTTCTGAAATTTGTAGAATTTGTTTTTCATTTTGAAGTTGTGGGTTACGATGTGTAAATAAAGGCGGAAAAAGTCTGGTTTAATGTAATTTAATTCCAGGCTATAAGGCAACAGAAGGTGAAAATTTTGAACAATTTCGTCCAAGTCGCACACCCAACCTCTCCACCAAATTTCATCCAAATCCATCCACGACTTGACCGTCAGACAAACAGGGGGTGAAAACAAAACATACGTCCACCTTCCATGGCAGATGTAATTATGTGACGGTGTTTTAAAAGCATCCACTGTTTTACTTTCATTATCCTGGAAAGCTCTGTATTCAAAGCTCCGTGAACAAAAATTACCGTTAGCCTCACCCGTTCCCAAGGAAGAGGCAGAGGCCATTATAATCGGGGTGTGTGTGCCAGTGCGTGTGTGTCTGCATGCAGATTTACAGTATTTCAATACAGATCGTTCATTCTGAGATGTACTTGCAATCTATCTAACCCACCTCGGCTCAGCACTGGAAAACGCTCTGTTCTCGATGTGCCCCTCCATTTGAAAGCAATTTGTTTGCTTTCGTACATTTCCTACCTTCTCCTCTGCAAATGTAGAAGCCAATTATTAATATTAAATTTCCGCCATCCCTTTATCATCCTCTCAAATCCTTATAATGGTAATGGTTCAATATCAGCGACTACAACTCTGCTTTTAGTATATGTACATTAAAAAAAATCATTGTTATACTGAAAACCCCTTGCTGTAACTTCCTCATATGATTCACTATATTTTGTTTTATCACACAGCTTTGTCAGTATGCCGAGTACCCCTTGACATTGAATAATTTTAAAACCATTTTGCTTATCCCGAATAACATTAACAATTTCCCTTGCTCAACGCGAGCTCCTTTCTATTGCTCGCTCTGCTTATAACCAGAAGAAATTGCTTCTCGACACTGTCTGAGAAATTCACAAGTGTCTGCCATCGCTCTCTACTACTCTGCCCACAATTAACAAAAGAATTCCAATGAATAGGATACATTTCAGTTGCATTCCCACAAATTCTGCCTTCCTCGTGTTAATCAGTCGAATCTGACTGTTCTTAAAATGTGGTGCTTGGTAAAATCAGCATCACAGGCTTTGTGGTTACTCGATGGAAAAAAAAAGCAATACAGTAGAATTGGTTTTGGAAGACAAGATGGCAGGAAAAAAAAAGTACTATGACTTCTTCTTTTTTTTAACAGGATCAAAGGTCACAGTGGAGCTGCTCCACACATGGACATAGACTGATACATGAGACAAACACAGCCACTGAGCTTGGGGGAAGTGCTGTCACTTCCTGGGGGCACCCTGGGTACCAGTGACGTCACAACAATGGCATCACCTTTCTCAATGCAGTCAGTGGGGCATTAAGCAGGTGTTGGCTTAAGGCTTACGGCGATTCGCTTATGATCTTAGGGTCCTGAGTTAGAGCCACCATGATGCCATTAAAATTAATACGAGGTTGGTTGATTCAGCCAGTCATCCTTCTGAGGTCAGCACAAGTAATCAACTTCCTGGTAAGAATGAGCAACTCAGCCATTTGAGTATCCTGAATGGCAGCCTGTCCAGGATTGTGCCTCGAGCCAAGGAAAATGTGTCTGAAGACAGAAAAGGAGTGGTTCTTCTCTTCTTCTCCAAGGGGGCATTTCCTCAGGAGGAATTTACTCCTCCCTATGGATGCCCAACTAGGGGTATTGTCCACACTTATCTTTTTAAATGCTGAACATCAAGCAATGAAGGAGCATGTACCATTTTTAGTGCAACTCAGCCAGGGTTTGAACCACTGACCTTGCAGACTCAAAGCAGACACTCCAATCATTACACCACCATGTCTGGTTTGAACATTTAACAACGATTTTTCAATAATATCAAGGATAATAAAAAATTATACAACTTTTAATTGCTTAAAATGGCTCAATTATATTTGCCATGTACTTGATGCAGTAAGGCGTGTGAGCTAACCACGTGCATCTGCAAACTGGCGGTCTTAAACCATGGTGGAAAACAAGCACACTCAACAATCGAGCACAGCAATCGCAATCAAGCAACAAGACTGAGCATTAAACAATGGCAAGCTGAGCCTCGGTACTGAGATTACAGGAGATATGAGAATGAACGGACGATATGAGAGTAGATCTGGTGCGGACTCACACGCTCACTGACACACAGGTCAGGTCATGTGTGGGAGCATGCGCCAGAGCAGCACGTCGCTGCGTCCACTTTCCGCCGGTACTCCAGGGGCCTCCGTCTGGCCATCTCCCAGGCAGATGCCTGGCCCATCCCCATCTCCTTGAGATGCCGATCAACCTGCTGCAACCACGAGGCACATGGTTGGCCCATTGGCCTCCTCCACTCACGAGGCTCCCTCGCTGAGAGAATCTGGTGAGTAGGATTGACGGCAGGAAAACGATCCATGTGTCCATACAGCCGCAACTGACGCTCACGGACTATGCAGGTAACAAATCTCATTCGAGTCTGTCTCAGCAACCGCTCGTTGGACACAAAGTCCGACCAGCGATAGCGAAGGATTCTCCGAAGAGACTTGGTACCAAAGGAATTAAGTCTCCTTCTCAGATCCCTGGTCAGAGTCCAAGTCTCATATCCACAGAGCAAGACTGGAAGCACCAAGGACCTGAAGACACCGACACACAGACTGATTGCAATAGTATCCGCAGACCATTACTAAATGCATTTGGAAGTGCAAAAATGGGGAAATGATGTGCAATTCGAAAACTCGAAACTGATTCGCAATAAAAGCACGAGCAAATAATTAGATATCCATGGGGCTTCGCTTGTGGTGGAAAGTGAGGCTCAAATGATCTGTCACTGATATAGCAACATTTATCCATTAATCAAAATGATCGAAAGACTGTGAAACCATCGATATAAATCAAAGCCTCATGACTTGGTGAAAAAAAAAAAAAACAACTTTTGCCTCGTATGTTCGTCTGTCGCATTCGTTTGGCTGTTTGTCTCACATTTTTTGGCCACAGTTTTCAAGCAATCGTTCGGATTGCTTTTGTGTCTGTAGGTGACTGGCCAAGGACAGTAACGCTAAATTTTGGTGAAGATCTGAATCTGGATCCATATACGAGATTTATTTAATTCTCAAGTGATTCTTCACCATTGAGAGATGGGGCTAAAAACGATATAAAGCACGATATCTCAAAAAGTTGCGGACGGATTCGGATGAAACTTGGTGGACATGTTGGGTGCGTGACAAGGAAGAAATGGTTCAACGTTGGTGAAGATCCAGATCCGGATCCGAGAATTTTTTTCAGTGAGTCTTCACCATTGAGAAATGGGGCCAACCACTACGTGTAGCATCTCTCAAAAAGTTGTGGACGAGTTATGACAAAACGAGGTGGACAAGTTGGTTATGTGACAAGAACAAGCCAATTTGATTTTAGTTAAGGTCCGCATTTCGATCCGGCCTATCAGTGAGATACGAAATGTGAACTGTTCAACTTGCTTTCGGTATTCGCTCTACCGAGCGCTGTTCCGTTTCGTCAAGTGTTACTCCATGAGTGATTTTTCATTCTGCTTGTTTGTCTGTTTTTCCGATGGTTTTCTCTTGTAAACTGCTCGACCAGAGACCATAAAACCCACATCATTATCAAGGCCTTTGTCCGAGGAGTTCCGGTAGTGTATTATTTTTTTCTATTACGAATGATCTGTTTTTGTTTGTTTTCATCATTTAGCTTACTTGACCACTATTTCTACTAAAGAATCGCAAGATGGTGGAATCTCACGAGATTGTAAATTAAACATTGTTCCGTCGTTATTTAATTTGAGCCGGGTTCTTAACGAACAGGAACAGGAATGTTGTTAAGAAAGTGAAAAGATTGTGAATTCTGTCGTTATGTACTTTTGACGTTGTTCTGAATGAACAGGAAAGGGGAAGGTCGTTAAGAACAGGAAGAAAAGGGGAGGGGAGGACAGAAAGTTAGTGTTTGGGAGGCAGAGAGTTGGGAGAGGGGGGTTGAAGGGTATTTTTTGGGGGGGAGAGGTTGCAGACTTCAGGTTGGAAGGAAGGGGTTGAGGACTTGGGGTTGGGTGGGGTGGGAGGAGGGAGTTGAGGACTTGAAGTCACATTTTACATTACGCTGAATTTACGTGCGTCTCTACAAGTTATTTATTATTTCACATTCATCATTCCAGTCGCAACGGTTTCCTGGTTCAGTGTGTAAAAGCCTCATTGCATCGTCTTCACTGGTACAGGTACCATATTCCCATGGTTGCTCAATGGAAATGATTGCACGATTCGCACCCTGTGACAGTGGCAACCCGTCCAGGAATGGAACCATTCACGACCTGTGAACTCCCCACTGCTCTGTCAAGAGAATTGGCGTCCACTACTGCCATTGTGGTGAGCAACGCCTCCTTGGATGTGGAGGCCTCAGTGAGAAAAGGAGCCGCCGTGTCTGAGTTCAAACACGGCAGCGTCCTCAAGTTCATGCCAGGCAGCACAATAAAGTTTTTGCAGCTACTATTACAACCATATAATCCCAAGGGATACCACGATCAAACTGAAAGCAAAAAGAGCAATGACAAAACTATTCCTGTGCGTGAAGGCCAGCGTCGATCTGCATCAGTGGACAGAGAGGACAATGGATGGAATTGAGACGTTGAAGGAGGTATGCTAGCTGCCATGGGAAGGAAGGACAAACTGGCGTTTCAGGCGTTGACCCCTCATAAGAACAAAAGACCTATAGACCGGTAATTCCCAGATTGACTGGAACATGATGTACCCTGGTGAGGTTCGGTGTTGCTACTCGCTGTTAGATGATTGAATGTAGTATTTTCGGTACGTTTGAACACCAGCAGCTTGCAGATACACTCCATGTTATCAGCACTCCTTACTGTGTCAAATGCAAGAACAATATAATCCAGTAATTTGCTTGGACGAAACATCAGCTTCTTCTTGCTTTCCACGATGGTTTGCATTCCGACGTCAATGTTATGAAGTTCTCCATCGTGTGTCAATCGCCTGATTAAGAGAAGCTAATTCAATCATACAAGTCATGAAATGCACCCACGACTGACATCTACTTGCTTCAAAAAAGTGCCAGAGTCAAACAATTATAGAAAAGAAAAGAAAAAAATACAATTATTTTTCTTGAACTGCCGCAATTATTCCCACGTTCTTGTGAGGTTGGCTGTAGGAAGCTTGGGAAGGAATTTGCGATTTGTTCATGGTGCCGGCAAGAGCTCACGTCCTCTTCGCAAAGGACGACATGAGATCCTTAACCTCCACCAACTAATTGCAAGCAAACTGCATCATTTGAAAACCTGAGGGCTGGCAGGATGGCCGACACACATTTCACATCTATCCAAGGGATGGCAGAAACATTGATGAATGACCCTGCCAGTGAAATACCAGGATGACAGTTTGTAGCCGGGTCGACATTCGAGCCCAGGTGAGATAACTTGGAGGCAAATGTGCATATGACTAACACCGAGACCATCCTGCCAGCCCACAGGGTTTTAAATGATGCAGTTTAACAATAAAGACATTTAAGGTGCTCGGGATGGGTAAGAGTAATGAAAATGGAGAACACATGATGCAAGGGGCAATCTTGGAGCATGGCACACAGGTGGAGGATCTTGGGGGGTGGTAATCAATGTTGGAGGGGGTAAGCAGACAGCACAGTGCCAGGCAGCTATAGGTAAAGCTAATAAGGTTTTAGTATGTATTCATAGGGGAATAAATTATTTTAAATAAAAAGAGGTTGTGGTAACACTAGAGCAATTTAGTGAGGCCTTACCTGGAATATTGCATACAGTTTTTGTCACCACATGTGAAAGAGGAGAAAGCTGACATACAAAGGGTTCACATAGGATTACTAGATTGATTTCGGCCCGAGCTACTCTAAGCGATGAGGAGCGGCTGAATGAACCAGGACTTTGTACATTAGAAAGGAACAAGGGTATCTGATAGAAATGGTTGAGATAATGAAGTGTGTGAACAAACAGATGAAGGGGAGTTTTTCAGCAGAGAGACCAGGGGCCATATTAGCTTGAGGGTAAAGAAGACGAGAGTTAGGACAGTATAAATACAGGGGTCATTCAATTGGAGAGTGGTTAATGCATGGAAGTCTCCCCAAAAAGGTGGTGGCAGTGGAAGGGGTGGAAAGGTTTAAATTGGAATTACTCTACGTCGGTACCTGGATGTATTGGACATAGAGAGGGGTATAGGGATATTTTGCAGGACTCCTGCACCACCGTTCCTTGTGTGTGTATCCTTGCGATTTTATGGGGGGAACCTCTAAAATACAGTAGGTGGTCTATCGGTTTGCAGGTGTGAATCGTAATCTTTAATGAAAACAAAGTTTTTAATGAAACACAATTCAGGCTTTCTTGTTTTATTGATCCAATCTAAAGAGGGCATTAAGAGTTATATTTAATTGAAACGAATGACATTTCTGAATGGAACAAGTTGGAAATTTCCACACGGGGTGTGACACAACAACAGTGGTTTAAACAACCTGAAAACACCACGATGATGGCAGGTTACCATTTTAAAGGATATTTCTCGTTTTGCTCACAGATGGTGGCATCATTACACCAAAAGAGCCTTTCCAGCACCATTTTTCCCCCCAGAAAGAGAATCAGATTATTTTGGAAAACGTTAGATTTAGTGATTGAGTGAAAAACAAGCTCAAATGAGCTAAGATTCTCGTCCTCTTAATGATGACGTCATAAAAACGAATATGACGTCATTGTGATGTATCAGGTTTGTGATAAATTATCTGTGCTAATTGCCGGCTTGATTCCCGCAAACAAAATTAGAACAGCTTGCCTGGTTTCGGAGATAACGGTATAGGCGATTACCATTAGCGGCGATATTATGACGTCAACTTTTTTTCTAGGAAGAATTTCCAAAATCGGAGATTGTTACTGCCTGCGCGTGGGCTTTCTGCATATACATGGCAAGTTTCACGAAGATCCGATGAAAACTCTGGGTTGTGAAACAAAAAAATGTCAAAAAATAGGAATGACGTCATAAAAATTGATATGACGTCATAGTGATGCATCATATGTGGGGTAATTCATCTCTGCTCATGCCCTGTTCGATTCCCACAAACAGAATTTAAAAAGCTTGCCTAGTTTCGGAGATAATTTTTTAGGCGATTTCCATTAGCGGAGATATTTTGACGTCATAACTTTTTTTCTCGGAGGAATTTTCAAAATCGGAGATGGTTACTGTCTGGGCGGGATATTTTTACACGTATACGCCAAGTTTCAGGAAGTTTCGATGAAAACTGTAGGCTGTGAAACAAAAAAGTCCACAAGAACAACAACGTGAGTAAGACTTGGAGATCCTCCACGAGGATCTAAAAACTAGAAGGGCACTCGGTAAAGCGCAAACCTCCACCACAAGAACACATAAGGCCCATTACATTTTTGAAATATCATGATGCTATACAGCACAATATCGTTTTTGGTCCTATCTTGCAATGGTGAAGAATCACATTAATAAATTAAATAATTATCGGATCCAGATCCAGATTTGGATTTTCACAAAAATCGAATCAATTCGTCCTTACCACACACCCAACATATCCACCAAGTTTTATCGCACACCCAACATGTCCACCAAGTTGCGTCCGAATCCATCCACTTTTCGAGATATCGTGCTATTTATCGTGTTTGGCCCTATCTCTCAATGATGAAGAATCACTGAAAAAATTCTAGTAGTCATATCCGGATCCGGATCTTCACCAAAATCTAATCAGTTTGTCCTTGTCACACACCCGAACCTGTCCACAAAATTTAATCCAGATCCGTCCGAAACTTTTTGAGATATCCTGCACACAAACAAACAAACAAACAAGAAGATGTCGTACAGAGCACGATACTTGCAAAATCCATGAAACAAATTTAAACTCAAAAATAATTGGTGGTTGAATTAAATGACTAAATTTGCAACCCCTCTTCAAATTTCAAGTCAATCGGATGAAATTTGAGGATTTTAGAAATCTCATCAATGTTGTTGACCTTTGACCTTTGTTGACCTTTTGACCTCAAAAACAAAAGGATTCTTCCTCGTGACAAACTCCACCATGTGGTGAAGTTTCGTGAAGATCAGTATAAAATTCTGACCTGCAGGTGACAAATACACGAACAGACAGACAGAATAACAAAATCACCTGACCAATATACTTGAAAAATCTTCGATGTTGCAAGTAACAAACAAACAAACAAGCAGTCACAGACTGGTACTTACGAAATCGTCAACTTGACCTCTGACCTTGTCTAATAAAAGCTGTCTATAGAGAAGGTAGCGACGCAAACCAGAAGTTTCTACGATGATTCTGTACCAAACCATCAAAAATCGAATATTTGACCTCACTGTGACCTTGACCTTTGACCGATTTTGACCAAAATCTAATCAGCATGAGCCATCACCCTCCTGAATCACGTGGTGTAATTTGACATTGGTAGCTTCTTCCGTTCTTGAGTTATCGTGCCTACAAACAAACAAACAAACAAACAAACAAGCAGTCATAGACTGGTACTTACAAAATCGTCAACTTGACCTCTGACCTTGTCTAATAAAAGCTGTCTCGAGAGAAGGTAGCGACGCAAACCAGAAATTTCTACGATGATTCTGTACCAAACCATCAAAAATCGAATATTTGACCTCACTGTGACCTTGACCTTTGACCGATTTTGACCAAAATCTAATCAGCATGAGCCATCACCCTCCTGAATCACGTGGTCTAATTTGACATTGGTAGCTTCTTCCGTTCTTGAGTTATCGTGCCTACAAACAAACAAACAAACAAACAAGCAGTCATAGACTGGTACTTACAAAATCGTCAACTTGACCTCTGACCTTGTCTAATAAAAGCTGTCTCGAGAGAAGGTAGCGACGCAAACCAGAAGTTTCTACGATGATTCTGTACCAAACCATCAAAAAAAGAATGTTTTGGATGTTTGACCTTACTGTGACCTTGACCTTTGACCGATTTTGACCAAAATCTAATCAGCGCTAGCCATCACGCTCCTGAATCACTTGGTGTAATTTGACATTGGAAGCTTCTTCCGTTCTCGAGTTATCATTTTTTGGATGTTTGATCTCACTGTGACCTTGACCTTTGACCGATTTTGACAAAAATCTAATCAGCACTAGCCATCACCCTCCTGAATCACGTGGTGTAATTTGACATTGGTAGCTTCTTCCGTTCTCGAGTTATCGTGCCTACAAACAAACAAACAAACAAGCAGTCATAGACTGGTACTTACGAAATTGTCAACTTGACCTCTGACTTTGTCTCATAAAAGCTGTCTCTGGAGAAGGTAGCGACGCAAACCAGAAGTTTCTACCATGATTCTGTACCAAACCATCAAAAATTGAATTTTTGACCTCACTGTGACCTTGACCTTCGACCGATTTTGACCAAAATCTAATCAGCACAAGCCATCACCCTTCTGAATCACGTGGTGTAATTTGACATTGGTAGCTTCTTCCGTTCTTGAGTTATCGTGCCTACAAACAAACAAACAAACAAACACACAAACAAACACACAAACAGAGGACAGAAGTCATCAATATACTTACGAAATCTTTAGATGTCATAAGTAACAAACACACAAACAAACACACAAACAGAGTACGGAAGTCATCAATATACTTACGAAATCTTTAGATTTCTTAAGTAACAAACACACAAACAAACACACAAACAGAGGACGGAAGTCATCAATATACTTACGAAATCTTTAGATTTTTAGATTTGACATTGGAAGCTTCTTCCGTTCTCGAGTTATCATTTTTTGGATGTTTGATCTCACTGTGACCTTGACCTTTGACCGATTTTGACAAAAATCTAATCAGCACTAGCCATCACCCTCCTGAATCACGTGGTGTAATCTTTAGATTTCGTAAGTAACAAACACACAAACAAACACACAAACAGAGGACGGAAGTCATCAATATACTTACGAAATCTTTAGATTTCGTAAGTAACAAACAAAAGGGGTGAAAACATAACCTCCTTCACCTTCGGTGGTGGAAGTAACAATGAGCACTTTTTTCTGTTCTTTGTATCCGGAGTCGATGGTGGTGGAAGAGCTAGAATTAGTACACTGAACAGATCAGGACACAACCGGACAAAAAGAACAGTTGAGAGAGACAGAGACAGAGACAGAGACAGAGACAGAGACAGAGACAGAGACAGAGACAGAGAGAGAGAGAGAGAGAGAGAGAGAGAGAGAGAGAGAGAGAGAGAGAGAGAGAGGGAGCGGGGGGGCTGGGGGAAACACCAACAGCAGAGCCGAAGGTCAACATAAAGGCAGACTTGGACAAACAATGGGTGTGCGGAGGAATAAGGGGCAGGAGAGGATGCATAGGGTGGAGAAGATGGATACAGAATGAAACTCTGAGGAAGGATAAACTGTAAACTTGGAAAGGACGAGGGTTTGGGATGAGGTGGGGGAGGTGGGTTAACGAGGGTAGAAAATATCATGGTTTTGGATTGGGGTCAATCTGAGCTGGTGGTGAACAACTGAGATGGTGGAGCAGAGCAGAAATCCTGGAGGGAAGGATGAGATCGAAGAGATTGTGGAAGTTGGTTCCACAGGCGGGAGAAAAGAGGAACAAATGAGTGGAGGTGAGAAGCGATCCTGGAAGTTGTTGAAAAGTGGAGTGGAGGTGAGCACTTATTGAAAAGGCCTGCAGATTTTGTTCGTGTTTTGTGTTCCTACTTGAGCACGTACCCCAAGATGCTGGGATCACGGATACAAATGAAGTCCCAGACAACAGGTTGATTTGTCAAATGTCCCGATGTCCTTGTATTTCAAATTAAAGTACCTTGATGTCTCAGTGTTCTTCAACCTGTGATGCATGGACACTGTACAGGCTCATAAACAATCAGACCCTATCCTCTCCCTCTCTCGTAACCGATTGAGTTTAGTCAATAAAGGGATGGCAACCATTTTAAATGAGTTGTCCAAATATATGCTTCAACCTTTATGTTTAAAAAATAAATAAAAATCCTCCCTCTTTCTCCCTCCGAATCATCCGCAACCAACTACAATAATTAAGGGTAGCATCTTGGTCAATCATCCAAAAGGTCAGTCTGGCAAGATGGTGCAGGGGTAGGGAGTGCACCTTTCCTTTGAGCTGTTTATCCTGTGTTCGATTCTCAGCTCTCGGCTATAAACCATTTTATTGGTGCTTCACAGGAAGAGCTTTGTTTCATTGAGTTCACCATTGTTCGGATGCATGGTGAGCTGGGCATCCATCAGGCAGCATCGATGGCTGGTGGTACTTGTGTGATGTATAAAGATTCCACAGTGCCTTGGTAAAAACAATTCCTGCCCTCACGCTGCAGGTGCGCCGCATCGGTGGCATGGCCACACTTCAGGGATGATGCAAGCAGTGGGCCAAATGAATCTTCTTCTTTTTCTTGGTGGTTGGCCAGGGGGAGGTTTTTGGAACAAGCCTTTCACGAACCTGCTGACCAGGCCTGGTGCTCAACTAAGTAGTTAGGGCAGGAACTTAGAATTTGTTCAGGGTCCCGGCGATAGCTCGCCTACTCTTCATGAAGGACACCGTGGGATCTTTACAATCCACCGACTAATACTGGCAGGTGGGACGCCCAACTTTTATTTTGTTTTATTGTTTTTGTGTACACAATCGAGGTTCATGGAAGAGCTAGTAGAACACTGATCGGATCGGGACATGACAGATGAAAACAGGAAGCAAAACACGCAAAAGGAAAAGTAGAGGGGGGGGCAGAACACCAACAGCAGAGTTGAAAGCCAAGATAGAGGGAGACTTGGACAAACAATGGGTTTTAGGGGAGGAATGGGAGGCAGGAGAGGATGCATGGGGTGGACAAGATGGACAGAGAAGGAAACGCCAAGGAGGCAAAACTGGAAATTTGGAAGGAGGAAGGATTTTGGTGGGGTTCACGATGGTAGAAAATATCATGGTTTGGATTAGGACGATCAGAGATGGTGGTGAACAGCTGTCTTGAAGACCTGGTGGGGAAAATAAGATTGAAGAGAATGTAGGAGTTGGCTCCACAGGTGGGGGTGAGAGGGAAAAGGGAAGAAAAAAAAGGGACAAAGAGGAAAAAAAAAAGTTTGTTCGACAGGTTTGAAATGATCCGTTGTACCAGAGGGGGTTGGTCGTGGACTATGTGAGCCAGAAACCTGGTGTGGGGGGGGGGGTGAGGGGGGGAGACAGCACGGAAAGAGCAGAGGGTGCAATAGCAGAAAGGAGGTGGTATAAGACAGAGAGACCACCGACCTGTCATGGTGAAGTGATAGACCCATAGACTCAGCTTCTTCGCAGGAGATTCCAATCATCTTCAAGGTCTTGGTTTCCATGGCATCAAGCTGAGCAAGATGTGAGGCAGGGGTGCCAGCCCAGAGGTAAGAGCAGTACTCCATAAAGCCGTGGATGAAAGCCTGATAGTTGGATAGGAGTGCAGGTGTGCCAAGGAAGGACTTTGTATGACAGAGGATGCCCAGTTGGCAACTGACTTTGGAGGCTAACTTTGAAATGTGGTTTATCCAAGAAATATTATGACTGAAAGTGAGACCCAGGAGAATGAATGACTGAACTTCCTCAAGAGGGTTGTTAGAAAGTCGATGGGCAGGAGGGTTTGCCAGACGGCCTTTCAGAGAGAGAGATAGTGAGACCGTGAGATTTGTCAGGATTGAAAGATATATTCCAAGTGTTTGAGCAGGTTATGATTTTGGAAAGGTCTGAGGAGAGGGAAGAGGCCTGCCTGTCTGAAGGATGAGGGATCTCATGGCAGAGGGTGGAGTCATCAGCTATTAGATAAAGAGGATTTTCCAGAGATTCAGAGAGATCATTGATGAAGATCAGGAATAGGACTGGGCCCAGAACAATGACTTGGGGCACTCTAACCTTGACATGGAGAGGAGATGAAAGGATTCCACTGAGAGCCACATGTTGGCTACAGGGAGTTAGTAAGCCATATGTGGAGTTGACCATGGATGCCATTGGCAAAGTGTTTGGAGAGTAAGGCGGGATGCCTGACTGTGTCAAAAGCACGAGATATGTCCAGAGAGACGGCCCTGTGATGATTGATTCCATGACCTTGTTGATAATTGGAAGAAAGCTGAATGGTCTGCAGTTGAAGGGATAAGTTTTTACACCTTTTTACCCTCACCGAAGGAGACGTATTGCATTTGGATCCATTTATCTGTTGTTTGTTTGTTTGTTTGTTTGTCTGTTTGTTTGTTCGCACAGAACTTTCATGTTTTTTTCTGCAACCGCTTGTCGGATTGAAATGAAATTTTCACCGTTGTTGCGAATGCTCGTGTATAATTGTTTTAATGATGATTATGATGTCATAGGCCACGTAGTGTGGCAGCCATGTTGGAAAAAAACAGAAAAATTTTGGACCTCTGTATCTCTGAAATCGTTCCAAGGAAAAAAATTAAACTTAGCACATAGCAAGTACTCCTCATGGGGAATGAGTGATGTTTTTTATGACATCATAGGTGACTTTGCTATGACGTCATACTTGCATATGTAGAATGCTACATCCGATCAGTATGAAAATTCTAGAGGGTCATCTCGGGATAAAATGGTCCACAAATTTTTTTCGATGATGGCATCACTCACGTGATTTGGCAGCTAAATTGTTTGCTTGTTTTTTTTAAACCTTCAAAAATTTTCTCTGAAATGGCTGAACAGATCGAGGCTAAACTTTATACATATGACCGCCTATCCATGAGGAACAAAAGGGTCACACATAAGACATCACAGGTCGCATGGTTTGGCAGCCAGGTTGGATTTACCCTAAAACCTATAAAATACACCACTCAAAAGAAGTCCTGGTGAGGGTCTGCAATCTCCGATTGCTCTTTTTCTTGTTCATATAATGCAGTGATGTTGGTAGACAGATGGAAGATGACTTATCACAAATGACAGGGTGAAAAGGGCAGCACATTCAGCCTTTTCACAAGTGAAGTCGGCTGTGATGCCATTTGTAGAGAAGAAAGGGATGTAAGGAGAACATACACCAAAGACAGACTAAACGAGGCACTACCAGGTTTTAGAGGAAGGAGACAAGTTTGAATGTTCATTTTCGAGGTTGGACAGATGTTGTTTTCTGGCTCTCCTGAGAATGGACACACACTTGTTGCGGACATTTTGGAATGCATTGAGATTGCCTTGGGTCAGGTTGAAGATGAGATGGGATGAATCTGTGCAGAGAGAGAAAGAGAGAAAGAGAGAAAGAGAGAAAGAGAGAAAGAGAGAAAGAGAGAAAGAGAGAAAGAGAGAAAGAGAGAAAGAGAGAAAGAGAGAAAGAGAGAAAGAGAGAAAGAGAGAAAGAGAGAAAGAGAGAAAGAGAGAAAGAGAGAAAGAGAGAAAGAGAGAAAGAGAGAAAGAGAGAAAGAGAGAAAGAGAGAAAGAGAGAAAGAGAGAAAGAGAGAAAGAGAGAAAGAGAGAAAGAGAGAAAGAGAGAAAGAGAGAAAGAGAGAAAGAGAGAAAGAGAGAAAGAGAGAAAGAGAGAAAGAGAGAAAGAGAGAAAGAGAGAAAGAGAGAAAGAGAGAAAGAGAGAAAGAGAGAAAGAGAGAAAGAGAGAAAGAGAGAAAGAGAGAAAGAGAGAAAGAGAGAAAGAGAGAAAGAGAGAAAGAGAGAGAGAGAGAGAGAGAGAGAGAGAGAGAGAGAGAGAGAAAGAGAGAGAGAGAGAGAGAGAGAAAAGGTTTCTGTGGAAGAATTCCCAGGCTGAGTTAGCATCAGGGACAGTAGATATGGGAGACCAATCCAGAAGAGAGATGGCTGTTTGCAGTCCCTGCCAATCTGCTTGAGTGAAATGACAGACTCGCCGGCACCGAGGCAGCTCTCTGAGAATAGCCAGAAAGATGTTGACTCTCACAAGTATATGATCAGATGCAGGGCCGGATTTAGGCATGGGCAAGCTGGGCAGTTGCCCAGGGGGCCTCCACATGTTTCATGAAAAAAAAATTTGTAAGGAAAAATTTATTTGTGAGTGCCTGAATGGTAGTTGGTAGTTAGTGCAATAGATATAAGATATTCATCTTATCTCATTCTCTATTTTATATAGAAGTTCAGATTCTTTGTTCTTGATGGATGACTGTAACTATGTCTTGTCACCTTTTTAGTATTCTTAGGTAGGGTGGGCCTCTACTACTGAATGCTGCCCAGGGGCTGCCACATGTCTACATCTGGCCCTGATCAGATGAACCAACTGGAGCAGAGGAAGAGCAGGAGACATTTGTGGGGAAGTCAGTCATCACCAAGTCCAGAAAGGAGGATATGCCATTGGAAGAAATCTGGGTTGGAAAGTTCACAGATTGAATCAGTCCCACTGAGTCACAGAAGTCCTTTGGTGAAGTTCCATGGCTTGTGAGAGAGGTACCAACACCCAGCCAAGTTGCTTAGTGACAATTGAAATCACCACATATGAGAAAGATGGAATGAGTGGTTAAATGTTGGTCCATGTTGTCTGAGAGAGATTTATATGGAGTCGTCACTGTTAGGAGGATGGTACAACACACAGACGAACAAGAGGTGGGAGTGGAGGGGAAGTCACAGCCAGAGGTAGGGGAGAGGGGGGTAAGTTGAGCCATGGGGTAAGCTGAGCCATCCCCTATGGATTTTCTTCACTGCATGTTTCTCCTTCATCCAAAACTGCTTTTTCCTTACATCATCAAGTGAAGTTTGTGACTTGTTTTGAATAAGTATGTGACTTGCGCCATCTTTCAGCTATCTCCATCCTGGCACTTCCAATTGGGGGTAGCTCAATTTACCAACTCTCCCCTGCTCCTGGGGGCTGGGAGGTGTAAGATCAGTACATGGACAGTGAGAAATTCAGTCTTGATGTAAAATGCAATTTCGCCACCGGGACGTTGTTCAGACCTATCAAATCAGAAGATGTAATAACCGGGGAGAGGCACAAAGGAGTCAGGGACATCCTTAGGAGGAAGGATTCTGTTAAGCAGCTGATGTCTGCTTTATCAGCAGTGGCCTGGATTGAGAGATCTGTCAGGTTAGAGCAGAGGCCTCGGATGTTTGAGGTCCACACAGTCAGAGATGGGGGGTGGGGAGGGGGGGCAGTAGCATTTGGAGGATGCAGGATGAGGGGGGGAGAAGCTTTGTAGGGGCAAGGTGAGGCTTTAGGGGGGATGGATGAGGGGGGAGGTTTGAGTGTGTGGGGTGTGTGTGTGGGAAGGTGTGAGTGTGTGTGATGCAGGGGAAGGTTTGAGTGTGTGAGGGGAAAGGTTTGAGTGTGTGGGGTGAGTGGGAAGGTTTGAGTGTGTCAGATGTGGAGGAAAGTTTATGTTTGGGAGGTATGGGGAAAGGTTTGTGTGTGCAAGGGGTGCATGGGAAGGCATGAGTATGTGGTGTGTGTGGGAAGGTGTGAATGTGTGTGATGCAGAGGAAGTTTTGTGTGTGTGTGTGTGTGTGTGAGGTGTGTGGAAAGGTTTTCGAGGGTGGATGCTTTTCCTGATTCCAAATTTGCAACTTGCAAAATGGAGATAAAGATCATGGGATGGGTGATGAGAATGCTTGTTAAACGCACAGATAAATGCTGTGCTGCATGAGCGGGGGGGGGGGTGAGGGGGATGGGGAGCAGGTCAGTGGAGAGACGCAGAGCAGACAAACATCTCAGAAAAATAATATCTTTGGAGAAGAAGTACACGTGGAGCATTTGTGAAGGAGATACAAGGGTTGAAATACATTCTTAAATTATTTATTTTTCAAGAACAAGTGTTTGGATTTCAAGCTCAACGTCCATTCAAGGGATAGCACACACATTGATGAATCACCCAGCCTGTGAAACACCAGGATGACAGTTTGTAGCTGGGTCAAGATTCGAACCCAGGCTAGACAGCTTAGAGGTGAGTGTGTGTACCTCAAGGCCATCCTGCCATATTAATAAATGAATCCCAATCCAATATTACAACACGAATCAGCACCTGCCTACTGTGACCCCCACCCTGGTTTCAGAGTTCAGAGATTGTGAAGTGACACATTTTGTCAATGGTGGTGGCATTTGTGTTCACGCTTAGTGAAGGATAGGTTTCAGGAAATATGGGTAACTTGGGTAAGTTGTGCAAATTATAAATAAAGAGCTAATTTCATGTTACTATACAAACATTGTGGCACAAATCCTGTTTCTCCAGCATCTGGTTCAGAATTCAGGCCGCAACCGCACCTGGGACTCGGTTGTGGTTCCCACCTTTTGGGACATGGTCATCCGAAACCGAATAGCAAAAACACATTTCTGCAGTTAATCAAATAACTCCAGCAGTCAAATGATAAAGTATAAACCTGAATAATGTTCGACTGGCTTCCACCCTGCACAGCCGGACGGGTTCCATGCCATGTTTCCGGCCATTGTTGTCAACAGCGATGCAATCAATGGCTAGCAAAATTATCGATGATTCCACCGCACCATTTACAATAAACACCTTTTCTTCTTTGTGAAGAAAACTCCACCAACGAAGCCCGATTTATGAATTAAATTTCAAAGTTTTTTTTTTTTTTACATTAGGTAATCTCTCTTTTCAAGTGAGAGCACATACGTCGTCTACCGGGCTGAACAACTTACGTTTTGTATCCCACCGAAAGGCCGGATCTGGATCCGGACCTGAACCAAAATTGAATCAATTCGTCCTCGTCACACACCCAACCTGTCCACCAAGTTTCATCCAAATCCATCAATAACTTTTTGAGATATCCTGCTCACGGACAGACACACACGGCCATGGTGAAAACAATCTCCATCCACCTTTGGTGGCAGAGGTAAAAATCGAAATATCAGCAAGCTCTCATGATCAAAATAGATACACAAAGAAAAATCACTGAACCCATGCACGTGAGCGATGCAAGAAACTTGCATTCAGGGTTATGCGATGTAGTAGCGCAGGGCACCGATTGGCAATTAATAGAGCAGATGAAGACTATATGAGAGAAGGAGACGTATTGGGAAAATGTTTTCTCATTTAGCTTCTGTCTGAACTCCAATAACCGTTCTACCTTGAATTCGTTACACATCGATATATGCACTCATGCATAAATATCATTATCTCACGGTATGTCAATATCTGCAGATACATAAATGGATCTATGGTTGAGTGATAGACAAATACAATACCTAAGAGACAAAAACAGGGAGGAATCCCTCACCCCCTCCCTCCCAAATCCGGTGTGTCTGCCTGTCTCTCCCTCTCTCCCTATCTGTTCCTCTTCCTCCCTCTCATCTCTCCCTTCCTCCGTCCTTTTCTCAATCTGCCAAGTTTTGCTTTACACGTTTAAATGTTAGTTTCTGCATTAAACTTCATCCGTAACCGTCTCATTACAAATCTCTTAAAATGTCTATTTAAATTAATAAATAAATAAAAATTTAATTATTACATTTCTTACCTCTTCCTTGCTTTGACATCTTGTTCAAAATAAATATAACATGAAATGACGACACAAAAAAAAACCCAATGTGAAAAAAAATAAATTAGAACGACAAGAGTGAACTGGAAAAAAAACAAAAAACAAAAGCAGCTCGTGCTTTTAACCTGGAATGCCAGTGAGATAGCAACAACTACAACCAACAAACGTTTCACAGCTTCAGGCCTGAGATGCACCGAGAATCAACAGTTAAAACCCCCCGCCCCCTCCTAATACAAATCGATGGAGAACAGGGGCGCCATGGGGCCAGAAAATTTTCAAAGAAAAATTGCGCATCAAAGTCGCTCGGATATGATTGTCCCTTGGACGAAATAATCGGCCATTCCGCGTTCTCCCGCAGAGCAAATAAGTTACACCACAGAGCTATTGATGGGCACACATCAATTACAGGCGTGCTATGGAGATACCTCTTGCTCGCAGGTGAATCAGATTGCCGTTTTGTCTCGGACTGTCATCATTTCTTGTGCCGTCTTTCTTTCTCTCACAAGCACGCTCTACCGGCAATCCCCAACAGAACCCAGCCCTCCACGGATGTCGTTTTAGTGTTGCAAGCTAATGAGTTCGCTCAGTCAGGCGCACTCCCACCTGCCCCGGTACCAATGTCCCATGCAGTTATTTATGAGATACGTTTGCTTACGGATGGCTTCGCAAGGCATTGGGTTAGTTCCACTGGCAAAAAAAACAATCCAAATAAGATAAAATCAACTTAGCCATTTCAGTAACTGCCTAGCAAGCTTTTGATTAAATATTTGTAGCCAGGAAGCCAAGGCAACAATGCCATGATCACCTGGAGAAAATTGAAGCGAGGAGGGTTGGTTTCCACATTTTTTTTTTTGGGTACAAAGACGAGGCTCGTGGAAGAGCAAACGAGAAAACAGAACGGATCAGAACATACAAGAAGAAGTGAAACATAGTAGAAAGGGGGCAAAACACACCAATAGCAAAGTAGAGGGACAGAGGTGTGCTTCGAAGAACAGGCTTAGGGAAGAATGACATGAAAGGGAGTTGGGTGGGCGAGAGGACGCAGGGGTTAAAAATCTGGATACAAGTTCCAATACAGTAAGAAGAAGGAAAATAATCCGGAGAGGAAACAGAAATGGAACAAAAAAGAAAAAAAAAACAGCGAAGGAAAGGGGGGAAAACATAATAAGGAAGGGGTGGGCTTGTGGAGGGTTAATGATGGTAGAAAATTTCATGAACATGGATGTGGGGATGACCTGAATTGGTGATGAGGCCTAAGTCACAATTGCTCTACGGCGAGGATACGGCGGCCGTACGCCCTCTGAATTGACAGAAACGTGCGGCAGCCGCAGAGTTTCTGCGGTGGCCTCAGGGTGGCCCTACGCCATTTGGCTGTCTTTCACAGGCCATAGGGGTCGCCGTGGAATTATAGCATGGAGTTATAACTTTTTTCATTTCTACGTTCGCCGTAGCAATTCGACAAGCCGAAACAAAAGAACTGGTAAAAAAATAAATAAATAAAAATAACCCACTCGTTACCGTTCGTCTGGCGGCATGTTCGCCTTAGGGTTCCCCTGCGGTCGCCTTGCGGGCACCTTGCGTCGCCTTGAAAATTATTTAGCCGCCGCAGGGACGCCCTAAGATCACCATGCGACATCAAATCAAAGACCGTACGACACCCCCACGTTTTCGGTCTCCACAATTTATAAATACGCCGTGCAGCTCCCCGAAAAATAAAAACATATGTGACTGCTACATTGTGTGACCGTGGAAATACTGCGGCCGCCCTATAATTGCTAGTGGCCGTAGATTTTGTAGACCCCACGGCCGCCGTGACAAATGTGACTTAGGCCTGAACACCAATCTCAAAGCCCTGGAGGGAAGAATAGGACTGAACCGATGGAGGAAGTTGGTTGTACAGGTGAGGGAAAATATGAACAAATGAGTGGAGGTGAGTAGTGAACCTGGATTTCGGGAGTTTTACCAGAGGTGGGTTACTGGCAAACAGCATGCACCCTGCAGAGAAGTAGGGGGGGGTGCTGGACGGTGCAAGGAAAGGGCTGGGAGTGCAACACCAGAAAGGAGGGGGAGAAAACAGAGAGGCCGCCAACTTGACTGCGATGCAAGAGAAACTGGCCCAGAGACTCAACTTCATCGTGAGAGATTACACTGATCTTGAGGGCCTCAGTTTCCACGACGTAAAAAAGAAAAGTATTGTGTATTAGTGGGGCAACTTAGCATAACAATTGTGCATTTTGTGAGGAAAGCACCAAATTTGGCACACTAGTATCCTATCATATTATGAATAGATTTGGATATTGGGCCATCTCAAAATTTTGATGGCAGTGGAAAATGGCTGCCACAGCCATCAGCGGCTGAATTTGAGATGGCCCAATATCCAAATCTGTTCATAATATGATAGGCTACTAGTGTGTCAAATTTGGTGCTTTCCTCACAAAATGCACAATTGTTATGCTATATTTAGCTAAGTTGCCCCACTATATGTGTGTGTATATATATATATATATATATATATATATATATATATATATATATATATATATATATATATATATAATATATATATATATATAATATAGATGTTAAAAGGGTGTTGAAGAATTACAATGGCTGAATAAAAAGGGGACAACGGAGTCTTAACTTTTTTTTAACAAAGAACTGCAATATAATTGGAATTTTCAACATACGTGATTCGTTTGTCCGGAGGGACTGTGTTCTGTGGGTTCGATGCATCAACCGGCAGCCCCCCTCTCAGAGTGCAAAGTCTTTCTCAGGTCTTGGCTTTCATTCCAAAACAGGCTTTTGCTGGAAATTGCAGCATTTATTGTGACCCTGTTTTTTTTTTCATACTTATCTCTCTCAACGCATTTTTGGGGAACACTTGCATTCTCCCCGAACTAAAGGGCTAAATCTCATTCACACAACTCAGGACGTCGTCAGAGAATTCATCGATGGCATCAAACCGAGTTGATCACGAGAGATGATACGAGGATGAATTAAATGGTACAAAGACTAAACCAAAATGAATTTCCGATACCGAGAGCGATCTCGTTAAATTATCGAAGACAATGACCCATTAAGGGGACGTGTATATACAAGGCAGAACTTTAAGCTTCGGTCTTGATTTGTGCCTGAACGCTTCATCGCTGAGATAAAATCGGTTAAGGTGCTCATGATTTAAAAGCGGCGGTGGACACACGCATAGGCCAAACAATGGAGAATCATATGAAGGATTTTCTCCACCTTTTCATTTGTTGAACCTTTTTTTGGAAAAGAGAAGGCTATTGAGCACCAACCAATACCATGACCAAATTCCAAGTTCCTGTCTTACTGTACGAGGTGACACAGAAGCGGCACAGGCCCAGTTATGATGCAACGAGCAGGCACTGAACATTATTAGACAGATTAATTAGGTTACCTTTATTAGATAGTGAATGAGAGGTGATCTCATGAAAACCTTGCCACGAGATCAAACCAATTAAATTCTGGACTGGCATGATGCCAAATCATTTCTCAGCCCAGTTGTACACATCTTTACTACTGATCTTGTGAGTGTTCATCTTGCGCATTCCATGACACTCAAACCTTAATTAACAAATTCTTCCCTTTCCCATGTCCTTCCTCTCTCTTCTCTACCCCATATCCTCTTAGTCCTTATTCTCTTCTCCTGCTCTCTGTTCTCCCTCCAGCCTAAATCTCTGTCACTGTTCATTCTCTCTACGTCTCTCCATCTCCATTTCCACCCTCCGCCCACGCCCCATCCCGTCTCTCACCGTGTTTTTAAAAGATTTGCTAATTTAACTGTTTACGGGCCTCTCAAACTTGTAAACCCAAAATTCACCGCTCCCACCCCCCACCAAAAAAAAATTCAATTGAAACTTTCTATCTTAACTTCCCTGATGCATTTTTAAAAAAAAACTTTTCCAAGTTACTTATTAAATGCAAACACACACAAAACTAGAATGGCACTCGGTCAAGTGTATACCTCCGCCACGCTGAACAGTTCATGTTTTGTATCCCATCGTAAGGTCGAATCTGCATCCAAACCTCAACCAAAATCGAATCAGCTTGATCCTGTTGCTGACCCAACTCATCCACCAGGGTTGTGTGATAAATCCGTCCATAACTTTTTGAGATATAGTGCTCTATATCGTTTTTAGCCACATCTCTCAATGGTGAAGAATCGCTTGAAAAATTATCCTATCCTGATCCGCATCTCCACAAAGCATCTACTCATTTCGTCCTTGTCATACTCCCAACCTGTCCACCAAATTTCGTCCGAATCCGTCCACAACTTTTTGAGATATCCTGCTCACAGATCAACAAACAGACAGACAAGCCGGTAGGCGGCGATGGGTCGCCGAGCATGGAAGCTATAAGATATAGAGCAAAATGGATGTCATATAGCGGATAGGGAATCACCTTAAGATTATGCATATCAAATCTCATCCACTTCCATCAACTGATAACTACTCGGTATCCATTTGAATGAAAAGTACCGAAAATGCGGTTTGAAACCGGAAATCTCCAAAGTTCGAGGGGGTGCTATGGGTGAACAATGTATTCACAATATATGGTGCACAATGTATTCCAGACGATTAGTGTGAATTTTCATGACCATCCGACCATAACTCGAGGAGGAGTAGCATTTGGCGTGAAGGCACCTCCAGCTCTCGCATATTATCGATTTTTGCACTAATTGACCTTTGACCCCTGACCTAAGCGAAATCAGTCAATATGTCCTGAGGCAAAGTTGTAGTACTCATTGAGTACCATGAACCTGCAGAGTTTCATTCGTATTGATGCACTCACCTGGTCGCTAGGGGGCCTTAAATTTTCGCCAATTTTCATGCATACCCTAATTGTAGGGGGCGCTGCGGGTAAAGTATTCCATATATCACAAAAACCGGAATATATTTGATAGAGCATCACCTGTAGATCATTCGTGCCAAATTTCATAACCCTATGTGGGATAATGGCTTTCGGAATTGATTTCGCATAAACGGTACCGATTTTGACGGTTTTTCGGTTGTTGCTAGGGAACCAAAGCGTCCCTAGCAACCATCACAATTTCCAAAGCACGAGGTCATAAGATGTACCTACCACCCGAGTTTGGTCAAAATCCGCCCACTTTTACTACCAATTATGCTGATGACAAACGAACAAACAAACAGACAGAATTACTGGCAATAAGGGTCACCTATTTCGGCAACCCAACAAACAAAGAAAACAGACAGTAGTGTCCACCTTTGGTGGCAGAGGTAACAAGTTGGGAAATAGATGGGAGTTATGGACAGGAAAGGAAAGGGTCACTAATGAAACATGGTAGGAACGGAAAGGTCAAAAGCCCCAACATATATGATACGTGCGCATTAATATATGACATTGAAACAAGTATCTTCTTCGTGAAGAACCAAAGGTTCATCCTCTGTCCTGTTGAGGAATCCCACAAAATAAAAAAAAATTAAAATGCATAAGGCGATAACAAAATGGTTATTTCTAGTTTTTTATGGCATCGTTTTATCAAAATTTGGCTTAAAGGTCAAAATTGGTCAAAATTTATCTCTTCTTGTATAACCCGTTCGGTTTGTCCAACCATGCATCGGCTATTCAGGTCAAGCGTTACACAAAATGCAACTTTCAAATCATTGGTGCAAGACCGTTAACTCCATACCAGCAGTGATTTAAATGGACGGTAATGAAGTCTTCTCAGATGAAAACTGACATGCCTCAGGCTATTAATATGACAGGTTTTATATTCCATCATTTACTGTTTTCATGAAGAGTGAATGTCAGGGATATAATTTTTTGTTGTTGTTTTTTTTCCCCTGCATTCTCTCTTGTGATCAACAAAATAATTATAATGCTTCATCTCGAATATTGACTTTTAATATGCAATAAATGTGCTGTCAGTGTGATTCTGAAGATTATCTTTAGCCACAACATAAACATGACTGGAAATGTGTAGATGTGGGCTTCGAGTCAGCAGTCTATGTATGTTGATACAAATATTGTGTAAACTTTCATGAACTCATGGATGGTGTTGATTTTAAAGAAATAAAATCATGAAACAAAAACACCAAATACAGAATTGGAGCCATCAGGAGGAACCTGGATAAGATTCAGGTTTCAGTTGTGACTACTTAACCCTCAAACCCATCCAGGCACAACCAAGTGAGCCATCCAAAAACTTTTTTTTTGTAAGGGTTTTCTCGTTACACATATAGATAAAGAAAGAGAAAAACTGAGAGTAGAAGGGAGATAAAAGAGAGGAAAATGAACAAAAAGAAAACGAGAAGGCATCTCACAATGCAAAGCTCATCCGCGTCCGCTTTGTACTCAAGCTAAACTTGAAAACGACAGTTTAAAAATAAAATAAACCAATGTCACCTGCAGGGTGACCCGTATCTTGCCAAAAGGTGACCACGTGTGACTTCTTTAAGGTCACACTGAGGTGAACAGAGCAGCTATCCACCAGGAGCGACTCCTTGAGGAATATCTGCCTACTAGAGATTCTGATGAGAATCGTTCTACAGAGTAACCATGAAAAATATGTGTTTGCCTCATAACGTCACCAAATGACGTCATAATGTCTCAAGCTTGACATATCGAGAAAGCACTCATTGAGGTGTTCAATTTGAGGTACTACACGATATGGTTCCTAAAACTTGAAAATTTGACCTTGGGGTCAAATATGTTTGACCTCAGGCGCTAACCATGAAGGTCAAGGCCAATCGCCACCAAAAATTAATCAGCTGAGCGCCAGACCATGAACTATATTCCCATGAAGTTTGAAGACTATCCGATCAAAATTACTCAAAAAATAAGGGTTTCGTCGACTCCCCTGATTTGCGCCAAAGTGACCTTGACCTTTGACCTTGACCTTCAAAATTTTGTGCACTGAAAGGGACCTCTATAGGCCTCTGATATGCGAAGTTACAAAAATTTCCGATGATAACTGTGCTCTGCAGAATTTTTTATAGATGATTACAGACAAAAAAAAAAAAAAAAAAACATACAAGCTGACTAACATATCTTGCAAAAACTTCGTTTTGGCAAGATAAAAATGCACATTTTATTAATTTTTCTTCTCCATATTCTCATAATAAAGGTTTGTGAAAGATTTGATGACAAAAGCTCAATTGGTAAAAAAAAACAAAAAAAAAACAAGTGATGGTACGGGCACACTGAACCATCACATCAAAAAGAAAAAAAAAGTCGAGAGGTGTGTTTCGATTGTCCCGTGCTCGATTTAACTCTGATGAGCGAACGAGGTGTTAATGTCCAGAGTGGTTATTAACGCGTGGAGCCAATAATAATATTGGGTTGATTAAAACTCATTAAGATTGTGTATCAGGAAAGAATTCCTTTGAGCTCTTCAATCATCCTGAACGGGCCAGCGTACCAGAGAGAGAGAGAGAGAGAGAGAGAGAGAGAGAGAGAGAGAGAGAGAGAGAGAGAGAGAGAGAGAGAGAGAGAGAGAGAGAGAGAGAGAGAGAGAGCGCACCGCGATGTGAGTCGAGCGTTGGACAGCCCCGACAGATGCTACAAGGACATCGAGTGAGAACGACACGACCAGAATCGATAGTTTGACAGCGTCGGAAGACAAGGCGAACACGCGTGGGTTGTGCCGGCAGGACAGGGACACTGGGTGGAAACAACTCAACGTGGGAATCAGAGTAGAACATTGTGTGTAATGATGAACTTTGTATCTGTTTATTTGAAATACAAGTTTCAACAACGTTACACCGTTGGTGTGGTCACTGTAACGTCACTCAGAAGTCACAGACCCCAACTGACAAAGATCCATTTGACCGGTAGCTCACCTGTATGATCAGTCATACTCGTGAAGCTCAAATCTTGGGTTGCAGTCGTTCGAGAACGAACTGGATTCAGCACCACGAAAAAAATATACATACACGAAAAGGG
>NC_140976.1:53932241-53952241 GCF_056783735.1 Eptatretus burgeri | reverse complement strand
GCTTAATGGTTAGGGTGGTGGGCTTTGGATCCTTGGGTCCCGAGTTAAAATCCCGTTCAGCTGTTGAATTAATACCATGTGGGGTTAACTCGGCCAGTCATCCTTCCGAGGTCGGCAAAATGAGTGCCAACTTGCTGGTGTCCTGTGTCGGAGTGGCGACTCGTCCAGGTTGTGCCTAATCGCCAAGGAGACTGCTTAGGCAGCACCAACGCTCTGCACAGAGTATGGTCCCAATCTCCTCCTCCTCCTCTCTGATACTCTGTTGCCTCCAGCACCGAAGGTGGACGGACATTATGTTTTCACCCGTTTGTCTGTCTGTCTGTGAGCAGAATATCTCAAAATGTTAAGAAGGGATCCGGATCCGGATATGAGAATTTTTTAATTCTTTAAGTGAATCTTCGCCATTGAGAGATCAGACCAAAAACGATATATAGCATGATATTTCAAAAAGTTAGACAGATTTGGACAAAACTGGGTGGACAGGTTGGATGTGTGACGAGCAAGGACGAATCGATTAGATTTTGGTGAAGATCCAGATCCGGATCCAGATACTAGAATTATTAAAATAATTCTTCACAATTGAGAGATGGGGCCAAAAACAATACATAGCACAATATATCAAAAGGTTGTGGACAGGTTATGACAAAACTTGGTGGATGAGTTGGGTAGGTGACAAGAACAAGCCGATTCGATTTTGGTTAAGGTCCGGATCCAGATCCGGCCTATGAGTGGGATACAAAACGTTAATGTTCAGCCTGGCATTGGCATGTACTCCACCGAGTGTTGCTCTCGTATAACCAATATCTTCAATGTAAAGGAATGCAGAGTGTGTATTATGAAACGACGCATGGATTATCATACAAAACAGCTTCGCTTACACCGAAAACTTACACGAAAACATGATCACATATGTTGAAGTCCTGCAACCAATGTTTTGACACATCAAAGAGTTTTGTGATTTTGACAAAGAGTTTTGTGATTATCTGCCGGTGGGAAACATTTTTGGCAGAATGCTCAGCTTTTCATTGGTGAATATGGAAACTTTAACTGTTTGAGTGCTGAATTTTTCCAGTATGCATCATGAAAATATGGTATTTTTTTTTCAGGCAAACTGAATCAAACATCTGTATTGTTTATAAGGCAACCACAGGAACAAACACTTAAATAGGAACAAACAATACATGTTGTTTAAGAATGACGCGGGCCATGATCGTGGCCAACAGCACCCAAACAGTAAAACTCACTCTTTTGCAAGATTCACTCGACATAAAATTCAGTGTTATTTTCACTTCCGCCGGAATGAATGCACGATAAACATATAAATGCATGCACTCCATCAACCCCCTTCTCGTGAAACTCCTAAAATCCAGGATCGCTGCTCAACTCCACACATTTGTTCCTCCACCGTCTCCACATATCGTCCACCCCGTGTGTTCTTCCCTACCCGTCATTCCTCTAAACACCCATTATATTTGTCCATCCCTCGATTGTCCTTCAACCCAGCTGTTGGTGTCCCCCACCCCAGTCTCTCCACTGTTCCTTTTGTTCTGTTGTGTCCTGATCATTTCAGTGTTCTCGCTATCTTTTTTTTTTTAACGATTTCAAGAGAGTGCCTCCATAGAATTCATGTTTTTGGAAAAAAAAAATGGAATAAGGTGTATAATCTGAAATCTACTCTCGTACTATGCTCACTTCAACAGCTGGCCACAAAGACAATATCTCTGCAGTCCGCAGAATGATTTACAAATCGCTCCCATCGATGCCAGAAATTATCAAAACCAGGAATCACTCACATCAAAACCAGGAATCACTCACATCATGAAGAATTGCATGAAGAATTTTATCAATGAAATCAAAATCTGCAGTCACTTTTTGTGGAGGAAAGCTACAACAAAATACAACAATTTGGCATTTATGGAAGTATTTTTTTTTGTGAAAGTGACTGGGTGAGTGGAGTGTTGGAAATGAGTGTAGTAGGAAGTAGAGGGCGTGGAAGACCGAGAAAAACATGGCTAAAAGTGGTGGAAGAAGAAATGTGGGCAAGGGGATTAAGTCGGGGAGATGCAGAAAATAGGGTAAAGTGGAGAAGATTGTCATGGGGCCCGCAAAGCTCACCCCCGCTTTCGCAGGGAAAATGGCCTTAAAATGCTTGTCGTTGTTGTTGTACTCACATCAATCACAACCATCAAAGCCCGACCCCCAACCATCAAATGCCAGGGATCAACTTTTTTTTTAAGTTCATAATATCTGATAAAATCTATGCTCTTGACTTATTTTCCCACCAAATTGTTCGCTGGAAGAAATAATCGTGAGACTTTCCATCATTGTGAATATAGGTCTCTTGTATCTATGCTCATTCCATCGTTGTGAAGACAGGAGAATGAACACCATGCAGCACACAATTTCATGAGATCCATCAACAGGGAAGTTGGTTGCATGAAGAATTATAATCAATGAAACCAAAATCTGCAGTGACTTTTTGTGGAGGAAAGCTTAAACAAAATACAACAATTTGGCGTCTATGGAAGTATTATTTTGTGACCTTCATAAGTGCCACTCTCACAGCAAGGACTGCATTTAAACGAGACATACTAATATAGCGACAGTACCCCACCAAAATAACATGAACAGCCCGATTGTAAACAGAGGTGTTAATTTTATTCTGGACTAAACATAATAGCATCCGGTAGTGTGTTCTTTGGCATCATCCAGTGCTTGAGAACCCGTCTAGACATCGAAGCGCTGATTTTATTCTGTTTTTACAGCCTGATTCAGATTTTGCCAAATGTTTCGTCGATTTTGTTGCAGCTTTTGCGTATTCTGTGTCGGAGTGGCGATCCAGGATGGTACCATCCAGGATGATAAAAATATCCAAGGAACTGCTTCGGCAGAACCGACGTTGTCCATCGAGCATAGTATGTCATCATGATGGTCTTCTGCATATTACATGGCAGAGGTCGGCGTTTCCACAGCTCCGGATACAAATGTATTCCATACATGCAAAATGCATTGATGGTATCATAGTAAGAGGATTTCTTGTATACCAGAAAACCATGCTGCAGTGTGGACCATTTATTGCAGGAAGATGGTGCCACCTGCCATTTGACCAGAACAACCGAGCTGTAATGGAAGAGATGGAGTTGGCTGCAGATTCTTCTCTGGGCACCACCGAGTCCTGACATGAACGCGGTCGAACACGTTTGGAGAAAATGGATCTGCAGCGGTGGAAAGGCTGACCTCTGCCAAGTAGGATGCAAGAGCCGAAACAAAATCGACTCCAAATTTAGCAAAATGTGAATCAGGCTGTCATGCAGTAATATCAACAATTTGATGCCTTCATCGATTCAACCACTGTATGATGCCAAATGGCATGCTACCGGGTATATACATGGAGTCCATTTGATTGCATTCACATCATATACATTGTTAAACTAAAGTTAGATGGCAGGATTTTTTAAAAACCACACACCATAATTTGGTCTTGCAACAGGTAAGTCAATTAAAGAAACATTCCAGTTACGGAAATGTTACAGCCATCCATTTCCAAAATCTCAGCCAGCCAGGCAATGTGATGACCTTTTCTGAAATTAGGCGATCAACAATGAAGAAGGAGCAAAGACCTGCAGTCAAGCTAACATCTGTTTTCTCCCTGAGCATTTTTCAGATCACAACTGAATGCTGAATCAATGCCTGAATCACATTACATGCGAGGCAGAAGGGGCTTGCACAACGTTAGCTATTTGGTCTACCTGGTATCGAGCCTCAAACCCCACTGCGGGCGATTAACGAGCTGAGGACATTTTACAAGTTCATTACCCCGTGCGCACGAAGCAAAAAGCGGGGTTAAGCAATTAGTTCACTTTGTGTTTGCAGATCTCAGTCTATGATCGAGGAACAACTTAATTTCAATTGAATACTGTACTTTTGAACACAAATCGGAAAACGAACCTGTCGTTCAGCAGTACTTTGGCTTTGAATTTGACAAATTGTACAGAATATTGTCTTAATCATGCATGCAGAAAGAGAGAGACAGAGAGAGACAGAGAGAGACAGAGACAGAGACAGAGACAGAGACAGAGACAGAGACAGAGACAGAGACAGAGACAGAGACAGAGACAGAGACAGAGACAGAGACAGAGACAGAGACAGAGAGAGACAGAGAGAGACAGAGAGAGAGAGAGACAGAGACAGAGACAGAGAGAGAGAGAGAGAGAGAGAGAGAGAGAGAGAGAGAGAGAGAGAGAGAGAGAGAGAATTGGTCTGATGCCACTGCAAGCACGATGCATGTTCCGCTCCCATATTGAACGCTGGATTCCCTAGTTAGCGACAGAACATACTATGAAATAAATATACTCGGGTATTTCTTAATATGCTTTGGTATGCGTACTCCAAGAGTCTCCAAAATCTGACACAATACCTTACTGTCTGTCTGTCTGTCTGTCTGTCTGTCTGTCTGTCTGTCTGTCTGTCTGTCTGTCTGTCTGTCTGTCTGTCTGTCTGTCTGTCTCTCTCTCTCTCTCTCTCTCTCTCTCTCTCTCTCTCTCTCTCTCTCTCTCTCTCTCTCTCTCTCTCTCTCCAAACACATTTTACAACATGCTTCCCACAACTACACTCGGAAAAGCCTGCATTTGGTGTCAAAACTAACTGTAGGACGCTTGACAGCACAGAAAGGAACGCCACATCAACAAAACAATAAGTGGACCTGGCATTGAAACGATGACGATAGGACGCTTGGCAGCGCTGAGAGGAGAGCCACATCGTGGAGCGATGCCAAGCCTCACCACCAGCCATGCCACCAAGCACCGAAAGACCAATCAGCCTTGCCGGATCGCACATCTGACCAATTGAGAAGCAGCCGGATCATGGGATATGTGGAAGTGCAGGCGAACGTACTTCAGCTATAAATGTCTGTGTTCAAATTCAAAATGGAGAACGCGTCTGGGAGCCCGGAGGGAAAGATCGGAGACGCCTGGAGAGAAGCCTGGAGAGGGAACTGGAAGCGTACGAGAACCAATCAATGGCAGAGAGACCAATCCAGTGATCGTTCCTGGGAGCAGTCAACACGTCGCCACATACAGACTTAGACTTTTTTCCACCTTCCAAGATATTTTCCTTGTTCTGTCTGGATGCAGAGTTATCAATGAAGTGTCAACGGTTTTTTTCAGGACTAAATGACATTGACACCTCACATTTCCATCTTACACCCTCACGGTCACCCTCTGCACCTTTCCAAGCACCCACATCATCACCCGGCCCCCCTCCTTTAGGAAACATGTAAACTGGTCGGTTCATGTGCGGGTGAGAGCAGGGTCGACAATACACTCCATCACACTCACTCCCTGTTTATCTTCTTGCTTATCTTCTTTTTACACAATGATAATGACACCTATACATTTGTGATAAGTTGACTGATTAAGGGGCTTATGTGCCGAGATAAGGTTTTCCATTTGTGACAATGCTTGATTTGTACATCGTGCTTTTGTTGAAATTATAACACCTTTCAAACTGTCCAGATGTCAGCTTCAATTGGTGAGATATAGTGTATTGCAAATGGGAGTTCTCCCAACCTGTTCTGTTATGAGTAGAATGTAGCCAACACATACACCAACAGTAACACTCCACTGTTTCTTGGAATTGGTGGCACGTTCGGAAACACAGTTCCCTAACTGGGATGTTTAATTTGCTGTGAAGGTAAAGCAGGATTTGGATGCTGGACCACACTTAAATTAAACATCTCAGATGGCAACTGTGGTTGCTTAGCAACACATCACGCTGTGGAGTTATCTGCAGGGTGGTGGCTTCAGGACCACTTATCAGGGAAATTGATTGTAGGAGCTCCGCTTATAATCCACCCCGAGGCAGATCCATAACAGTAATCTGTCTGCCTGTCTGACAGTCAACCAAAATTGAAAATCATTCCAAACATGAAACTTCGAGACATCATAAAGGACCCAAACAACAGGCACAAATAACTAATTTAACGTGTTGTTGTTGTGTTGCCCCGGTCACTTCTACTCGAACAGGCCCGCGGCACGGAGATAGCCCATCGATCTCCCAGAAGCAACACAGAGATCCCTCACATCTATGGTGTTGTGCTCTTGTACAAATGGAACCAGGACCATGCAGTCTTCCATAATGTGTTTTGTTGTGTGTGGGATGGCCTGGCAGAGGTTGCAGGTGTCGTCAGTGGTGACATCAAGTCTGTGTTTGTAGTGTGAGAGCTGTGGGTGGTGTCCACATTGGAGGCGTGCAAGGTGAACATGATCGGACCTGGAGAGTGGTTGGTCTGTGTCATGGATGGGTTGAGTTTACTGCTCAGGATACTGTTTGGACCTAGCTTGTTGATTGCGTTTATGGTGATGTGGGTGTGGGTGTGCCTTTTGTAGTTGCTGTTGTTCATTGGGGGGATGTTTTGGAGAATGTCACTTGTGTCGTTGTGGTGTCGCTTTAATGTGTCTAGGGGCCTGTGGATGGCTGTACATGTAGCGGCAAGGGTGATTAGGGTTGGCATTTGATTTTTATGTCCAAGTGGTCTTTGATTTTTAGCATTTTTACCTCTGTGTGAAGGTGCTCGATGGGAGTTGCTAATGTGCAACCTGTCATGATGTGAAGGGCTTTGTTTTGTATGGTCTGTAGGGTGTCGAGACGTGTGTTTGATAGGCTGGAGGCCCAAGATGAGCTGGCATAGCAGTTAATGACTGATCTAATGTACTGTTTGTATATTAGTGATGTTGTTTCTTTGTGGTGACTGAAGTCCGTGCCTGTGAGTGCCCGAAGTGTGTTCAGCCTGCTTGTGCATGTTTTTTAAATGTTTGTGATGTGATCTGAGAATGACATGGATGTGTTAAAAGTGACGCTGAGTATTTTTGTTTGGTGTGTGTGTGTGTGTGTGTGTGTGTGTGTGTGTGTGTGTGTGTGTGTGTGTGAGATCGGGATGTTGTTCAGTGTGATATGTGGTGCAGCACTGTTACTTGGTGTAATTTGTTAAAAGAGTGATGTTGATTTTGAGGAGGCTACTTTCAGTCTGTTGATGGTGAGCCAGGTTTGTAGGGTGCTGAGGAAGGGTTGAATTTGCTATGAGTGAAGGTAATGGTTATATCGTCTGCATATGAGTCTATTTGCATGTTCTCGGGTGGTTGTGGAATGTCTGCATGAACAGGTTAAAGCGTGTCGGTCGAGGACTGAGCCTTGAGGGACTCCGTTAGGAAGGTATCGTGTGCATGATGACTTGCCGTTAAAAAATTATGAATGACTCTCTGAATGATGGGTCGTTGGCCAGCCCACATTTGGTGTTGTTGTGCATGTCTGTGTTGAGTACCTTGTTGGTAAGTAAGAATTTTTGGGAGTGTGTGAAATGCTTTCCTGATATCGAGAGCAGTGAGAACAGTGCATTTTGGTGGTTTTCTATTGTTGAAGCCTTCAAAGATGTTTTGTGTGAGGTTTGTGAGGAGAGTGGTGGTGGAGTGGTCCGTGTTGGGTATGTGAGAGAGGGATGCGAGGGTTTGTGAGTATGAGTATTAGGCGTTTTGTAACTTTGGAGGGTGTGCACAGTAATGTGATCGGTCTGTCGGAGGCTACTTTGGTGGGACCTTTGTTTGGTTTCAGGATGGGAATGGTTTTGCCGATTTTTCAGTTTTGGGGAATTCTTGAGTGTTGGAGGAGAAATTGCTGATATTTGTGAGGGCTGATATGCCGTGTGGTCCAAGGTGTTTTAAATGTAAATTGGAGATGTTGTCAGGGCCGGTAGCCTGCAAGTTTTTGATGATTTTGTTGTTTGTGTATGAGTGAATGGCGTGATGGTGGTGCAAGTTGGCAGCTTAGTTTGCATCTTGTAATACTTCTTTCCTCTTTTCTGGGTCCGATATGATTAGTGTTTGTGTCGTGGTCCATGAGGACGTTAGTTTGTTGTTTCTCTGATGGTATGTCGGCTGTGGTAGTTATGGCTGCATGTGATGGTGTTATGCCATCGTTAGCCCGAGGTTGGCTTTGTAGTTAGGGTGATGGCTTGGGATCCTACGGTCCTGAGTTTGAGCCCTGTTGGCTGCTGAACTAACACCAGGGGGTTGACTCAGTTTGTCATCCTTCTGAGGTCAGTGAAATGAGCACCAGTGTGTACTGGTAATAGGGGTACTGTGTCAGCGGCATAGCTGTGCCCCGAACCAATGATGCAACCAGCAGCCAAAAAGGCTGAACACAATGGGGGGTGGGACGCCATTGTTGGAGTTAGTGATGCTGTTTATGGTTTTGTACAGGTGTGTGTGTGCAGAAAGGAGTGCCAGTTTTGTGTATTTTCACCATCATTTTGTTGTTGATTTCTGTGTTTAGTGTTTGAATCCTTTCCACTATGACTGGTGTTCTGGGTGTTGGTGTGTTGTGCTTTAGGTTGTCTCATTGTTTGAGGTGTGCGATTTCTGGTGTGTAGTTGGCGCTGTATTTTTTGATATTGCCCTTTGGAATGTATTTAGTAGCTGCGGTTGTGATACTCATATTGAACTGTTTGATGTCGACGTCAATGCTGGTGATGTTGTTCTTGTTGAGTTGTTGGAATTCTTGTTCAGTGTCATGCAGAGAGTTATCCCACCTCGCCTTTTTAAAAATAATTGGTGAATATTTTGTTTTTGTTTGCCTTGAGGTCTATAACTGTGTTTATGGTAATGATGACAGGTAGGTGATCTGAAGGGAGTTGTTGCACTGTTCTCCATGTGGTTGTCGGGCAAATTGATGGAGAACAGAATGTTATGGCTGATGATGAGTTATTGTAACCAGCCTGATGTGGTGTGTGTGTGTGTGTGTGTGTGTGTGTGTGTGTGTGTGTGTGTGTGTGTGTGTGTGTGTGTGTGTGTGTGTGTGTGTGTGTGTGTGTGTGTGTGTGTGTGTGTGTGTGTGTGTGTGTGTGTGTGTGTGTGTGTGTGTGTGTGTGTGAGTTGGTATGGATCATTCAATATAAATAACGAATTTAGTTGTGTGGCAATGGTTTGGCCTCTGGTGTTTGGTTGGTGATGGGTGTACCATGATGTATCTTCACCATTGATGTCCCCTCCGATGATGGTGTTTGGGAGGGAGCACAAGTTCTGCAGTTGTGGTGAGTATTTGGTTGGTACAGTGGGGGTTGTGTCTGGTGGTATGAAAATGTTTATGATGCTCGTGTGTGCTTTGTTGCCAGTTTTAATTTTGAAAGCTTGAAGTTCAAGTGTGTTGTCTGGTGGTAGAAGTGCGATTGTGTCTTGTGTGATAGCTGAGTGTCGAACTGAATTGTGAATGTACGTGATGAGGCCTCCACCTCCGGCGGTCGGTCTGTCCAAGCGTATCGGTGCATTGTTGGGGATGGTCGGTGTTTTGATTTCCTCGTGCATTTAACGTGTTAAATAAGGTGGTGTAAAACACGGTGCATCAATGGCGGTAAATTTCCCAAAAAAGTTTTTTCGCCAAGTATGTTGGTCTGTAGCGTTCGTCTGTCTGTCGCACGATTTTTGGCCACAGTTTTTAAGCAATACATTCTCAATTTCTTTGTGTGTGTCGATGACCAGCCAAGGACAGCAGCACATAATTTTGGTGAAGTTTTGAATCCATATACAAGAATTTTTTGGCCATTCTTCAGCATTGAGAGATGGGGCCAAAAACGATATATAGCACAATATCTCAAAAGGTCATGGATGGATTCAGACAAAACTTGGTGGACAGGTTGGGTGTGCGAGGAGGATGAATCGATTAAATTCTGGTGAAGATCCGAATCTGGAATTGGACACGATAATTATTTAATTTTTTAACTGATTCTTCACCATTGAGAGATTGGGCTAAAAACGATATTACATGATATCTCAAAAAGTTGAGGACTGATTCGGGTGAAACTGGGTGGACTTGTTGGCTGTGTGACAAAGACGAATTAATTCAATTTCGGTGAAGATCCGAATCCGGATGCGGATACGATAACTTTTTAAGTGATTCTTCACCCTTGAGAGATGGGGCCAAAAATTATGTGCAGCACATCTCAAAAAGTTGTGGACGAGTTATGACAATACTCGGTGGATTAGTTGGTTAGGTGACAAGAACAAACTGATTCGATTTTGGTTAGGGTCCGGATTCAGATCCGACCCATCAGTAGAATACAAGATGTAAACTATTCAGCCTGGCAGAGGTATGTGCCCGATCGAGTGCCGTTCCGTTTCACCGAGTGTCACTCTAAGAGTAATTTTTCATTTCTTTGTTTGTTTGGCCGCACAGAACGTGAGTATGTTTTTCTCTGCAACCGCTTGTCGGATTGACGACTCATGTAAAATGTTTTAACGATATGTATGACATCATAGGTCATGTGTTGTGGCATCCATGTTGGAAAAAATGGAAAACTTTGGACCTCTGTATCTCTGAAACCGCACCATGGAAAAATTTAAACTTGGCACATGTCAAGCATTCCACATGACAAATAAGTGTGATTTTTTTTCTATGATGTCATAGGTGCCTTTGTTATGACATCACAATTGCAAAAGTAGAATGCTATATCCAATCAGTATGAAATATTTTGAGGGTCATCTTGGGATAAATTGGTCAACAGGAAAAAAAATTATGATGTCATCTGTCAAGTGTTTTGGCAGCCTTTGTTTTTATGTTTTTTTTAACCTTCAAAAAGCTGAACAGATCGAGGTGAAATTTTACAGGTATGACTACCTATACACGAGGAACAAAAAAGTTCCCCACCTCCGATGTCATTGGTCAATATGATTTGGCATCTATGATTTTTTGAAGAATAAACCTTGACAAACATCTTCTCCAGAATGACTTAACAGATCGAGGGGAAACTTCACCCACATGTTCCCCAAGCCTTGCGGATATCAGTGTGTTCACGATTAATTCATAGGTCACATGGTCCGGCAGCCATATTGGATTGAATGAAAGTCTTTAAAATTTTATTTCTCTTGAACCGCGTCATCGATCGATGTGAAACGACACAATTATGATCTAGTAATGATGAGGAATCTATATTGAAAAAATTCAACCTGATTGGATGCATGGTCTGGCAGTCATAATTATTTAATTGTTTGAATCTGGGTTCTTTTTTTTTTCTTTTTTTTTTAATAAGGCTCACTTGGCTGCGCCTGGATGGGTTTGAGGCTCGAGGAGTAGCAGCTGAAACCCAAATCCTATCCAGGTTGTTTTTTCATCCTCCTAATGACTTCATGTTTGCTTTTTTTTCTTGTGACAGAACACACAAGGACACAAACTCCATACAAAAACAAGCCCTGGCAGGCAATCTCGAATCGCTCTTTCTTGTTGATTCTGCAATGTTTTCCGTCCTTTCAAAAACACTTTGTCATGTGTTCGACTGTACATGGCAAGCAACTGTGGCTAATTTTCCGTATTATATTTCCATATTAATTTTCTGTTTCCGGTGAAACTCGAATCGTTTTGATAAAAATTATTTGAGATGATAAAAAAAAATATATTGCTGTGCTGCTTCAAAAGAACACGTCGATGATGCCTATAAGTTTACAATTGTGCAGCTTATGCTACCTGTGTTGCGTTTATTTCAATTTCACTTCTGCAATAATTAACAGCCGACATTGAAAAATAAATAAAATAAATAAAAATTGGCAGCTTATAGAAATTTTGAAATGCACTGAAAAAGCATCAGTCACAAGGAGTTTATCTCTTGCACACACCTTCCTCTGAACCTAAGCAATCATAGGTTATCTCAATTTATCTCTGGAAAGGTTATGTCCATAATCATATGCTTCAGGCAGTGTTTCAGCTGGAATCAGTGTGGAATTATTTACAAAAATTACACATTTAACGGATGCTTGGCAGGATAGCTCAGAGGTAGCGCACTAACCTTTGACCTGGCTCGACCGGGTTCGATTACCGACAAGACTATAAAACGTCACCCTGGCGTTCCGAGGGCATGTCTTGCATCATCGGGTTCATCACCCTTCGGATACATCTTAGGCAGGGGACCCATCTGCCAGCATTCGCTGTTGGTCATAGACATTAAAGATACCGCAGTGTCTTTCGCAACAAGCAGGGCACTGTGTGTGAGCACCCTGGCCAAATTCGAAATTCCTGCACCGTCACCATTAATTGCAGCAGGTAAAGTAAATGTCGTTTTGCTGAAAAAAAAAAATGAAAAAAAAAAAAGATGAAGGGATAAAAACAAAACAAAAAACAACAACCTCTAATAACAGACGAACAGACAGTGTTTCCACACTGTTCGAACTCTCGCAATGCAGGTCATACACCCGTCCCAACAGGCACGAGGGAAAACAAATTAGGCACACGGGACTGATAAACCCGTTGAGCAAGGCAAAGGAAACACAGCAACAAATGCAAACAACAAAATCCCATAGCACAGTATGCACACCCAATTAAATCCTGTTAATTGCACCTCAAGTATGTGGAGATGGATTGCTGGTGATTATGGTGGAGGGTGAGCAGACAGCCAGCCATTTGTTAACATTTATAGTGAGAGTGACGCAACACCTGCCAATGGATGGTGGTGGCGGTACAGCCACTGAAACTCCAAGACGCTGCCAAAAGGCTTAGAAATGGGCATCGAGTCGCATTCCTTTTCTTTAACCAGACCCGGCGGCTTAGCCGTGAGAGCGTCCGTGCCGAGTTTGGAAGGTCAGCAATTCGAACCCTGCTCGAGTCATACACAAAAGACTTTTCAAAAATGGTACATGCTACTTCCTTTCTTGGCAATCAGAATTTTTTTTTTTTTTTAAATGATAGAACATGGACAAACAGTGATAGGTAGGTAGGCAGTGCAATTTCTAGAGAGTGCACAGCGGCAAGTTTTTGCAAAAATACCGTCAAGTAAAATCTCAGCATGACAGGAGAGGTGCAGATGATGGAGAACGATGATTTTGATGAAATACCATCAAAGGATTGCGGTCCACGAGTACGCACAACACAACCACCATCTTACCCTACTCCTTCCTGATATTCGATCGCATACTCACTTATTTGGGTTGCTTCAATGGTCATTGCTCAGAATTACCTTTTGACAGATATCTCCCGAGGCTATTTTAGGCATAAAGGTTGGACATGACAACGGACACAAGAAGAACCATCATATGATACACACGGGACAAGGTGGGGGTGTAAAACGAGGTAGAAAGAGATAAGGGTGTTCGAACAAGGAGGTAAGGAGCACCATTAATGACAAGCAAAAGGCATTTATCAGGTAGGCTTGAATATTAAATAATTATTTTGCTTCAACATTTACAAAACAAGTCAGGGGATTTACCGATAGCTGAGAGTACGTATAAAGGTGGTGAGGAAGGGCCTTTAGTGGAGATTCAGGTAGGAGTGGAGGAAGTAAAGAAGCCAGCAAAAAGTGGGCCACATAATATGCACCCAAGAGTACTGGGTGAGGTGGTGGAGCAGATTACCGTGATGCTAACCGACGTCTTTAATAGCTCACTGGAGTCAGGAGAGGAGATTGGGACCATACTCCGTGCAGAGCGTTGGTGCTGCCTAAGCAGTCTCCTTGGCTATTGGGCACAATCCTGGACTCCGACACAGCATACCAGCAAGCTGGCACTCATTTTGCCGACCTCGGAAGGATGACGGGCCGAGCTAACCCCACCTGGTATTAATTCAACAGCTGAGCGGGATTTGAACTCAGGACCCGAGGATCCAAAGCCAACCACCCTAACCATGAAGCCAACGCCAGGCATGAGTCAGGAAAGGTACCAAACAATGTGAGAGGAGCAAATATGTCACCGCTATTTAAGAAAGGATCCAGAGAAGAATTGGGGGATCTATAGACTTGTTAGTTTAACCCTCAGTTGTGGGGAAGATGTTGGACGTTAATTAGGGATCAGAGGGGGAACCATAAATTAAATAAATACAAACTAATTAAAGGTGGTCAGCACAAAATTACAAAAGGGAGATCATGTTTAACAAATCTATTGGAGTTCCATGAAGTAGTTACCCTCGCCCGGGGAGAGGGTATTGGATTTGGGTCTGTTTGTCTGCTTGTTTGTCCGCACACAACTTTCGTGTTTTTCTCTGCAACCGCTTGTCGGATTGAGACTAAATGTTCACCATTGGTGCGACTACTCATGTAGAATGTTTTCCTTATCAATAGGTCACGTCATAGGTCACATGGTGTGGTAGCCATATTGGAAAAATGGAAAAACTTTGGACTTCTGTATCTCTGAAGTATCTTTGATATATCTGAGTTATCTTTGAGGAATGCAAAAAAAAGCAAAACAAATGGTTCACAAGGAAAAAATTGAAACTTGGCAAATAGCAAGTACTCCTCATGGGGAATGAGTGTAATTTTTAATGACATCATAGGTGCCCTTGTTATGACGTCATAATTGCATGTGTAGAACGCCACATCCAATCAGTATGAAAAAATTTTGGGTCATCTCGGGATAAAATGGTCCACAGAAAAAAAAAAATTAATGACGTCATCGGTCACATGATTCAATAGCCAAATTGTTTAAAAAAAAAATCTTCTTCTCTGAAGTGGCTGAACAGATCGAGGTGAAACTTTACATGTATAACCACCTGTCCATGAGGAGCAAAACGTTCACACATATGATATCATACGTCACATGGTTTGGCAGCCATGTTGGATTTACCCTAAAACCTATAAAAATACACCACTCAAAAGAAGTCCTGGGGAGGGTCTGCAATCTCTTTTTCTTGTTTCTGATTGTGTGGATGAGGGAAATGGAGTGAATGTAGTATATCCAGACTTTCAGAAGGTATTTGATAAGGTACCACGTAGGAGGTTGTTAGCCAAGGTGAGGGCGTGTGGAATGGCTGGTGAAGTAGCTAACTGGATTAGTGATGCGAAATAAAAAGTGGCTGGGAATGAGAGGATGTAAATAGTTGGGTGTCACAGGGATCAGTACTAGGACCATTATTATTGAATAATTTCCATCAGTGAGTTGGACAATGGGGTGAAGAGTTGGCTTTCTAAATGTGCATAAACAATAAGCTTGGAAGTAAGGTAGATCAGAGAGGAGAGGGGGAGAGAGGAGTGGGGGGGGCGGGAGAGGAGAGGGGGCGGGAGAGGAGAGTGGGCGGGAGAGGAGAGGGGGGGAGAGAGGAGAGGGGGGAGAGAGGAGATCCAGGAATGTCTACAGTGCCTGTAGTGTAGAAGGTCTACACCCCCTTTCAAATTTTTCACCTTTTGTTGCCTTATAGCCTGGAATTGAATTGCATTAAATCAGACTTTTTACACCTTTATTTACACATCGTAACCGACAACGTCTAAGTGAAAAATAAATTCTACAAATTTCAGAAAAATTAATCAAAAATACAAAACTGGAATATCTTGGTTGGATAAGTATCCACCCCCCCCCCACCCCTTATAACAGCAATTGCAAATTAGCTCGGGTGTAATGAATCCCCTTCAAAATCACACACCAAGTTAATTGGCCTCCACCTGTGTTAAATTGTCGTGATTCTGATGATTTCAGAATAAAATCAGCTGCTCCTGAAGGTTTCCTCTGTTGGGTAGTGCATTTCACAGCGAGGGCTCAACTATGAGCACCATGGAGGTTTCAAAAGACCTACGGCATGAAGTTGTGGAAAGGCACAGATCAGGGGGTGGGTATTAAAATATTTCAAAGGCCTTGAATATCCTTTGGAGCACAGTGAAGAGAATCATTAAGAAGTGGAAGGCTGAAGGTACCACTAAGACCCTGCCTAGATCAGGCCATCCCTCCAAACTGGATGAACAAGCAAGGAGTAGAGTGATCAGAGAGGCCACCAAGAGGCCAATGGCAACTTTGAAAGAGCTACAAGCCTTTATGACAAAGACTGGATACTGTGTGTATGTGACAACAAAATCACAAGCACTCCACAAGTCTGGCCTGTACAGTAGAGCGACAAGAAGGAAGCCATTACTCAAAAAAGCCCACCTTGAGTCCCATTTGAGGTATGCAAAAAAACACTCCAGAGATTCTAAAGCAAAGTTTTGTGGTTTGACAAAATTAACTTTTTGGCTTAAATGCAAAACGTTACATTTGGCATAAACCCAACACAGCACATCACCCAAAGAATACCATCCCTACTGTGAAGCACGGAGGTGGCAGCATCATGTTCTGGGATGTTTCTCATCAGCAGGGACTGGAGCATTTGTCAGGATAGAAGAGAAAATGGATAGATCAAAATCCAGAAAAATCCTCGAGGAAAACCTGCTGCCTTCTGCGAGAAAGCTGAAATTGGGATGGAAGTTCACTTTTCATCATGACAATGACCCAAAGCACACAACCAAAGCTACACTGGAGTGGCTAAGAAACAAAAAGATAAATGTTCTTGAATGGCCCAGTCAGAGCCCTGACCTAAATCCAATCGAAAATCTATGGCGTGACTTGAAGATTGCTGTCCATCAACGCTCCCCATGCAAGTTGACTGAACTTGAACAGTTTTGATCAGAAGAATGGGAAAATATTGCCCAATCAAGGTGTGCAAAGTTGGTACAGACCAATCCCAACAGACTCACAGCTGTAGTTGCTGTCAAAGGTGCTTCCACTAAGTATTAACTCAGGGGGGTACATACTTATCCAACGAAGATATTCAAGTTTTGTATTTTTTATGAACTTGGAAGTTGTGGGTTACGAATGTGTAAATAAAGGTAGAAAAAGTCTGATTTAATGCAATTTAATTCCAGGCTATAAAGCAACAAAAAGTGAAAATTTTGACAGGGGGTGTACACTTTCTATAGACAGTATATATATTTTAATAGATTGGGCAAAAGAGTGGCAGATGTCATTTAACAGAGAAATGCAATGTACTGGAAATGGGTAAAAATAATGAAAATAGAGATTATTATGATGTGAGAGGTCATCTTGGAGCATATCACCTTGGGGAAGTTTTGGGGGTGTTAATATATATGGGGGGAGGGTGGGGTTGTAGGTTGTATTTTTCGGGATAAATTATAAGTCAAAAGAAGTGGTTTTATTACTGCATAGGAATTTAGTAAGGGCTCAGCTGGAACATTGTGTTCCGTGTTGGTCACCACAGCTCAGGAAGGACATAGCTGACATCATAGAAAGGGATCGGTGGAGGGCTACTACATTGATTCCAGAGCTATGAGTAAGGTAGAGTAAGCTATGAGGAACAGCTGAAGGGGACAGCACTTTATACATTTGAAAGAAGGAAATTACAAGGGAATATGATCGACATGTTTTAAAGATAATGAGGGGTAGAGACAAAAAAAAGTGCAGAACAGTTCTTCAGCAGAATGGACAGTGATAGGACCAAGAGCCATAGCCTGGAAGTAAAGAAGGGGAGAGTTAAGACTAGTAAGGTATCCGGGTCTTTTACTCAGAGTAGTTAATGCATGGAATTGTCTCCCTGGAAAGGTAGTGGCAGCAGAAACAGTAAATCGGTTGAAATTGGAATTAGATAGGTATCTGGACGCATTGGTGATAGAGGAGTGGAGGGATATTGGCAGAACTTGTATATTATCACCAATCCACACACATACTACTTACATGTGCAGTGATTGTGATGTCTGTGGGAGGGTCTCATCGAAGGGTGAGTGTGTGGTTCATCTTTGTGTATTCTTCCCCTGACAACCAGCTTCATCCACCCCCACCCCTCTTTCCCACCAAAAATTAACAAAATAATAATAATAATAATAATAATAATAATGAGGACCAGAATGGACTCCTGCGTCTACGCTCCTTGTTGTATCAAAATGTAAATTAAAATTGTGTCCATAACAGATGTTTTGTCGAGTTGGACAATCAAAGTGAATGACAACAAAACCAGAAAAGTATGCACCAAGTTACCAAATACTGCATGCCAGAAGTTAACATTTCTCGGTATTGTTATGTTCAACACCTGACAATGAGTGTTTCCTTTAACACATGGCTTTACCTGATTTTAACACCTCACTTTATGGATGCGTAGAGAGAAACACTTGAAAATGAGTCATCAATTAGATATAGTGCTGACTCTGCCTACTCCCGTTTTGCCAAAAAATATCCAAAAATATCATGTTGTGTATTCACCTGCACAAAGCTCAGAGTACTAAACGCCATTCATCCTTGACGACTTCGTATTAACACTGAGAACTGCATTCAGAAGCTTGTCAGACAGATGTAAACATCGCAAAAAAGAAAAGAGGAGACAGACAAATCTCGAAGTCCCTTTTTGGCAGTAGCAGCTGCCAGACGGAAATAGCTTGTTATGAGAGAGAGCGAGAGGAACACTGGGGCAAATTTGGAAATGCAAGTGTGGGATGAACAAGGCAAAGAGTAAACCAAGGAAGGGAATGGGAATAGCAGAGTGTAACTAGAACGACACTCGGTACAGCGCATACCTCCACCAGACTGAACAGTTTACATTTTTATCCCACCGATAAGCCGGATCTACGTGATCCAGACGTGAACCAAAATCTCATCGACTTGTTCTTGTCACCTACCCAACGCATCCACCAAGATTCGTCCGAATCCGTCCATAACATTTCAAGATACCGTGCAATATATGGTTTTTGGCCCAATCTCTCAAAAAGTTGAAGAATCACTTTGAAAATTATAGGATCCAGATCTTCACCAAAATCTAATCAATTAGTCGTTGTCAAACACCCAACCTGTCCACCAAATTTCATGCGAATCGGTCCACACACAACTTTTTGAGATATCGTGCTCACGGACTAACAAACACAAAAACAGGTGAATACATAACCTCCGTCCACCTTCAGTGGCGGAAGTATAGAAGAGGGGAGAGAAGGAGACGGGGAGGGAGGGGGAGAGAGAGAGAGAGAGAGAGAGAGAAAGGGAGAGAGAGAGAGAAAGAGAAAAAGAAAGAGAGAGAGAGAGAGAGAGAGAGAGAGAGAGAGAGAGAGAGAGAGAGGACGTCTGTCAGGGATACAAATAGGACTGATCACTTTGAATCAAAGATTCTAGAAGGGGGGAGATGCGTCGAGCTAAAGCTTTGGAAAATATTTTATAGTCGGAAGTTAAAAGAGAGATTGGACGCCAGTTGCCAACGAGCTGAGGGTCCCCTTTTTTCGGTAATAAACTAATTACTGCTCTACGACAGCTCATTGTCAATTCCCCACATTGTAAAGAACGCGTAAAGACCTCCAAAAGCTCTGGACGTCATAAAGACCAAAAGGATTTGTAAAACTCGACTGGGAGGCCGTCTAGTCCAGGAGATTTTCCAGTCGGCAGAGAAGCCAGCGAGAGTGTAAGTTCTTCCAAGGAAGGTAAAGACTCAAGTTGATCCCTTTACGTTGCACTTAACATGGGGAGATCAAACGTTAAATATTGTGTTGCATCATTGTCAACATCATTTGCCATAAACATGTCTGAGAAGAAGTTATAGATCTCCCTCTTTATGCTATCTTGTGATGTCACAATGTCCCCAGTTGAGAGCTTTAGGGTTTCAATTTGCCTTTGATGGGTGGTCTTTTTATCAAAATGAAAGAAAATTTTTGTTGGCGAGTCCAAATTATAAATCTGATCCATCTGTAATCGGATCATTGCACCTTTCACTTGAGAGTCAACAAGATCATTTAAAAGGGCCTTTTTTCCAGTAGCAGATGGTTATTTGTTGCACTGGGGTTGTTTGCAGCATCAGATTGTAATTTCAGTATTTCTTTTTCTGATACAATCCTCTCCTTTTTACACTAAAAGATGAGAAGTGATTGAACTGTTGGAAAAAGACGGCAATCTGTGCCTTTGCATAGTCCCACCATAATCTAGGGTTACTTAAACTGTTCTTTCGTTCGATGAGGCTATTCCAGAACACCCTAAAGGCTTCACAAAAAGTAACATTCTCAAGTTACATGATGTTAAACTTCCAATATGGGATTTCCATGTTGCTACAGAGCAAGCTTAAAAGAGAATGTTGTCACCAGATGATCAGAGAAAAGAGAAAGCACGATATCAGATTTTAATATCTTATCAAACATTGTAGCATTGACATAAATTCTGTCTAACCGAGCTGGAGTGGGTCTCTGGGACACACATCTTAACCAAGTGAACTGACGTTGTCTGGGGTGTTGGATACGCCAAACATCCATGAATCCC
>NC_140976.1:53902241-53927241 GCF_056783735.1 Eptatretus burgeri | reverse complement strand
ACACACACACACACACACACACACACACACACACACACACACACACACACACACACACACACACACACACACACACCTTCCTCTTCTGGCTACATCCATTATCCAGCAGGGCTTGTCAATCGAGCGAGGCCGCTGCTTTTGGCTCACACTTTGCAAACAATGAAGGTTCCCTCTCATTCTCCCAAAAACACCCTTCATGGCCACTTTCCTTTTTACTCATCATAATTCATTCTATCAAACAGCAACACCTCATTATGCGTCGACCAAGATAACTATCACGACTAAAAAAAGGAAAAAAAAAATCTTTCTGGCAACACAACGTTACAAAAACGAAGTAGCTCGATGCTTGTGATTATCTGTGGCTCATAACATACAGTTTCTGCTTCAGCAATTTGATAGCACAAGAAACCGAATCACACGTGGTGCAGTTTACTGCAATATATATATATATATATACATACATATGAATATTAAATGGCTTGTGAGATCAAGTCGTGACTGATTAAAAGGCGCATCGCCAGTGCAGGCCTGTACAGAGGATATCTCATTCCAAGTCCCGACAAGCCTCGGGCCTAACAATCACAGCCGGCAGACGTGGCAGCCATTCAAGAAACAAACCAGCCATTGGCAAAAGCGGCGACGACGGCACTTTAAAGGTCAAGTTTGGGGTACGGAAAGCATGAGGTTGTAAGGGTGGCCGAGTTTGCGCCACACAGCCACAAAGAAGCCCATCTTCAGAAAACGAGGCAAAAAGTTGGAAGCAGGCCTAAGTGAAATGAGGCATCTCACCTCTCATCGTGCAAACATGTCCTAAAGACTTTTTCCTCAAAAGAAGACTCAACCTCATTAGAGAACCAAGCAATTGCCTCTGGGCTTCTGCCTAATCGACAACTTTTGAATCCTGGCCCGGACACGTACAACTAAAATATTGGCCTGCCCGCCGCTTGTCATTTCCATTGGCTCATTTTCACTGCCTTCCCGAGTGTTCCATTGACCAGCAGTGATTATGCCCCCAAACGATTCCAGGATGCATTTTACTGCTTCTCTGGCCTGCTGCTGGGATTTGGACCTCAGGCTCAAGTTCTATACTGAGCACCTGCTCACCTTTCTAGCCAATTGCAATATGGCCTGCTTCAGAGCGAACATAACTAGACAATTTACTGCTCTGCTTGCAAACACATAGCGCCTCCAGCTTTTTGGCTCTGTGGTGCGACTGCTGACTCCTTGCTAGCACATGTAAGTAATACTCAGAATCCTCTCCCGAAGAAGGAAAACTCCTCAGGTTACCACGCAGAGATTCAATTCACGCTGCAGTTGCCAGTCGCAGTACCACTCTCTCCACATCATACAGGATTATGGAAGGATGAATTGCTGCAAGCAATAACAAACAATGATGGAAAGCAGAAGGGAAAAGCAGAATTTGGCCGTTTTGATGAGAAATACCATCGCATATTTTATGCACACAGATATATGTAAAGTAATGGATTCAAATATATTGGATGAAACTCCCCCAGCTTTGGACCAATCTACAAAATCCAGACATGGGAGGGGGAGGGTGAGGGCAAGGGAAAGAGGGCAAACCAAAAAGAAGCGAGAAGCTGACGTTCTGGACGTTAACCTTTCGTTGGAGCAAAAAAACACGTCAGCTTCTACTGGCTTCCCACGGTGGCTAACATACCTCAATCAATGTGCTGTTGATTACCTCCATCACCGAAGGTGAAGGAGGTTATGTTTTCACCCCTTTCTGTCTGTCTGTCTGTCTGTCTGTCTGGTTGTCTGTCTACAGGATATCTCAAAAAGTTGTGGACGGATCTAGATGAAATTTTATGGACAGGTTGGGTGTGCGACAAGGACGAATGATTAGGTTTGATTGAAGATCCGGATCCGGATCCGACGAATAGAATTGTTTAAATGATTCTTCACTATTGAGAGATAGGGCCAAAAACGGTATATAGCAGTTGTGGACGGATTTGGACGAAACTTGGTGAACAGGTTGGGTGTGTGGCAAGGACGAATTGATTCGATTTTGGTGAATTCCCAATCTGGATCTGGATACGAGATTTATTTAATTTTTGAAGTGATTCTTGACCATTGATGGGGCCAAAAACGATATAGTACTGTATAGCATGATATTTCAAAAATGTATTGGGCCTGATATGTTCTCGTGATTCGGGCATTACGTGGCAGAGGTATGCACTCCAATGAGTGCCCTTATAGTTTCATCTGTTTTTCTACCTGTCCGTTGACGCAGATCGACACGAGCTTTCACCAGCATGGCTAGTCATCATAAAAGCAAAATAAAACCGAGAGAAGGAATCAAGAAAGGGGGGGATGGGGGGGGAAGGAGGTTGAAGAAGTAGAAATAAATACATAGAAAATTAAATAAATGAGGCCAATCGAATCTTCGAGGGGAGCATCATTTACTGGGAGATGCGGTTCTGCCACTGGCAAACAGAGATGAGCCTAGTTTGTAATTTGACAGGAGACCTCCATGGAAGGCTGGGTACAGTGGGCTGAGTAAACATATGCGAGCTGAGTTGGGAAAAAAATGATCACCTCTGATCTGTCTGGCCATGGATTTGTTCAATTGTGCAGTCAAACCTGTCAAAACTGGTCCTGCGACATCAACGATGGAGAGGGGAGGAGCTGTAACATGGAGCATGCAGTCCTTCAGCAGGGGAAGTAAAGTCGGCTGTCCCATCTCCTATAAAGGCTGTGGACATTAGAAATCCCGCAGTATCTTGAAAAGAGGAGGCCGTTATGTGCTGTTACCTTGACTAAAATGTCTTCCAAAAGTTTGAATGGATACGTATAGAGAGGTTGCACCAAATAAACGGAAACGGCTGTGAAAACATGCAGTTTATTTATTTGTCGTGAGTAAGAGTAGGACTCCCACTTCCCCCCCTCCCCCCTCTTCCTCATGTCGACAATACACCATCAATCCTATGTCGGATTGACTGGAACATGTTTTGCTCATCTGATCGAGGTATCAGAAAGGATTCATTTGATTACCCTGTTCCCCAATCAGAAAGGCATCAAATTCCTTGAGGGACATCGGTGGGGAGAGTCTGTTCCTCAGCTTGGTCTCGAGAATCGATCACAATGGCTCAATAATATTTAAATCTGGTGATTGAGCAGGCCAGGGAAGATGTATTGCTCCACTCGTAACCAGCATCGAATACATGTATTCACAGCATTGTGTATCGGAGCATTATCGTCTTGCAAAATGGAACCTCCTTCAAGAAACAAAGATTGCATTTTGGGATGAATTTGGTCACGAAGGATGGCTTCACAATGTGCTGAAATGTGCTGTAACGATCAGGCCGAAAAACTTGCACGAGATTGCAGCACAAATCATTACAGAGCCTCCTCCATGCTTCACTGTTGGAAGAATCATGTCACTAACCAAATGCAGCACTGGAGTTTCAGGAGGAACCCAAATAGACAAAGATAGAGTCAGTAAGAGGAACCTGGATAGGATTCAGGTTTTGGCTGCTACTCTACCCTTAAAACCATTCAAGTGCAGCAAAGTGAACCTTCCAAAAACTATTTGCAAGATTCACCCCTCCATAGACAAAGAAAAAGAGAGAAAGAGAGATGGAGGACAAAAATAAACCATGCACAACAACAAAAAGCACACACACACACACACACACACACACACACACACACACACACACACACACACACACACACACACACACACACCTTATTACAACTTACCTGACCATCACAGAATATACACAGCAATCAACCAGCAGACAAATCAATACACAGGCCCTCTGTATATAATGAAGTTCCCTTTCCGGTAAACACGAATGACATACTTCTGGTTTGATTAATTAATTTAAAGCATTAATCCTCCTTTTCTATTATTATTGTTGTTATTATTCCTTCACACAACTTCCAATGCCAAAGGGAACCTGTTTACATGAAAACCATCCAAACTTAAATAAGAGATAACAGTGACATCTAAAAACCTTCTCACATGACCTAATCAAACTCTTAGCACAATAACCCCTCTCTAACATGATGGAATACATCTTCTTAACACGAACCACAAAATCATCCTTTACAGAACAAATTCGAGCAAATCGAACAAGCTCAGATGAAAACACATTGTAGCCCATCTTAACTGGTACATTACTAGATGGAAACATATACAAGACAACAGGAAAACTAAGAGTCAACTTCATGATACACATTTGTACTAAAACAATTATTAGCTCACCTGGACTTTAGTCAGGTGAGCTTATGCGATCGAGCATTGTCCATAGGTGAGCGAGTCAGCCAGGTAGTCCGTCAGTGAGTCCATAAGCACTTTAGTCATTATCACTTGAACTAAACACACGATTTTGATGAAACGTGCACAGAAGCTTCATATCTGATGCCTTATGAAGGTGTATTGATCGTATCAAAATCTGCACTCATTAAGGGGGCCAATGGTGGGAGGGGGTTGAACCCCAAAATAGGTATTTTCTCTCTTCTCCGATACTACACACACAATTTTGATAAAACCTTACCACAACCTTCATCACCCTTGATGTACCAAAGTTTGTTCATGGCATTAAAAAAATTCAGGGTCTCAGGGGTCTGAGAGGGGTTTGAATGACTGTTGCTCCTGATCCAGGTGAGCTTCAGGACAGGCAGTCCTATTTTTTTCAACTCTAGCTTACACATCCAGATATGGCACTGCATTACCGTCATTACTATCTTATCTGCTATTAGGCTTTCTCGATACATCCCAAAAATCAGCTTTGCAAAAAAATTATAATTAATCACACAAATATCATCAATATAACGCCATGTAGAAGAAAACATTTTAGCTCATCCAAACTTATTCTCCTTCATCAATTTCTGCACAAATGAAAACTCACAGTAAACAAGAAAAATCTCCACTCAAAGGGGGTTACAATTCCCTCCCATTGGAATACCTTTTATTTGTTGAAATATTTTCCCATAAAAAGATACAAAAGTGTTAAAATAAAATGAACAGCATCTTTAAAATTGTTGTTGGTCAAAACAATTAAAACCTTTATATTTTTTCCGAGAAAAGAATGGCTAATCAAACCTCATCCATTAAAAAAATATTATAAGAGCTAAAAAAAAAAACTTTATCAATAACACTAATAGAGTTACATTTCAACCACTCGAGGGCGTAGTTAGATTAAATCACGGCCACATAAGAAGGCTTGTCCGCCATCATCGGTCCGGCAAAAATTGCATCTGAAAGACTTGAAAGATGCCAGAAAGCTGCACTTGCGACGGTTCTACCAACGGAAAGATGAGAAACAGTAGAATTTCATCATATATTTTCCTTACTCATCCCAATTGCTTCATCCGTTCCTTCCTTTATAGCTTCCCCACCCTCCGATGACCTAAAAAAGCTTGAATTCCTTCCTCAATTCCCACTGCAAACCTTGCTGCCCCTTTCTAGTTAATATATGGCCATCATTCTGGAAACACTCTCTTTGTCCCCGAAATGATTCCCACTGCTTCCTAAATGTAAAACCTTCCTCCCAGCACCATTCTTCCAGCCATTGGTTGACGTCTATTGCTCTGCTCATAATTTCTCATAATTAATAATTATAATTAATATAACAAAGGATATATTAATGAATTCTTAATTAATATTAACAACGATAACAATAGTACAATAGTATAATTTGGCAATAATAAAAATGAACGTAAAATCCTTCCCCCCCCTCCTCCCTCCCCCCACCCTGGCCCAAACACATCTGGGCTCGGTGAAAGACAAGCTAATGCTCAAGCACTACGGCAAGCAGGTATGCAACAAGGGCATGAGGACAAATGAAAATTTGGTCCAATGGACCAACGGGCCCAATACAAAAGACAATAAATACGCCAAAATAAATACGTGCGCACGCGAAAGTGGTTTAGAAATACTGTTCAACTAACTATATCATCTGACTTCAATAAAGGGGGAAATATCAATTAATTATCTCATAATTGTGACCTCAAATTGAGTGCTACATCACATAATGGTGGATATTCTATTACATTGAGCATTTCACAGGGAATCGCTGGGTTATTGGATTCGGTGAAACCCATCATTTAATTAATAATTTACAAATTGTCCTTCAACATTTTCCTTCATTCCCACGACGGTGTACTATACTGGACCTTCAACAGAGAATGTAAATACATGTAATACTGAAAAAGGCAGGGAGACTGAGTTAATAATATAGAACTAGTGGATTAGTTCAAAGCCTTTCCACAGAGTTTTCATATGATCAAGCATAGGCACATCCGGGTCCTCCGAGCTCAGTTGCCCGGAATGGTGATGGCGGACAAGTTTTCTAATGTGGCCATGTGATTTGTACATGCTGAATGGGGAACACGCAGTCTAGTTGGTGGATGTAAATTTATGATAACATGAAAGAGTGCATTCTTATCCAGTGCCAAATCCAAATTTGTATACAAGGTCGAAAAATCAAAAACATCAACAGATTTAATATTGAGAAATTGAATGCTCTTATGAAAGAGCTCGAAAGTGGAACTAATACTCCACCAAGTGTTAATACCAGAATTCTTAATAACTAGCCGAAACCCCGTCACAGACAGATTCCGAAGGTTGACTATTGCCACGATGTGCGATGCACTCTTACAGGTACGAAGATTCTTTCAGTCCAGGTCACAGTACCGAGAAAAACGTGACGTGACCGCGAGGAGGAGCACAAAATTGGTCCTTCAGTATTAATATATAGATGATGCACTGTTTCTTGTTACATTTTTTGTGTCAAATTCACATTCTGAGGTTGTCAGCATGTGCAGAAGAGGGTTTTACATTGCAGACGCTATTTTAGAGGAGTGGAATTACACCTCTCAGCGGTAACGGTCTGTCGACGACACGAAATAACGTCAGCGAATGACCGATGATGTCATGACATCCTGACGCCTCTCAGCGGTGACGTCACACGTCGCCATGTAAACGAATAGTGTTTATTCTGCTTCAGAGTTGAAAGTTGACTATTGCCACAATGTGCGATGCACTCTTACAGGTACGAAGTTTCTTTCAGTCCAAGTCACAGTACCGAGAAAAACGTGATGCGACCGCTAGGAGGAGCACAAAATTGGTCCTCCAGTATTAATATATAGATTGCTAAACAATATTTCCTAAATTGCTCCCAAACCACTCATAAACCTGAATTAACCAGAACTTACAATTGTTTCATTTAAGTACATTGCCTTGATCTCACTATAAACTTAAACTTATATGGGTTTTTCAGGCAGTCATGGTTGTCGATGTCCTTTGGCTGTCTCCAATAGGAGACTCTACCATTTGTTGGAAACAGGGTGAAGGAGGACTAAACTGAGCATATTACATATTTCCACGACTCCAAAGTCCAGTCCTCATGTTCCATGCACCACTTTTGCAAGGTAATGCATTTATCTTCGTAATCAAGGATTTGCGTGTGGCAGCTCTGTGATGAAACTCCATTTTGTGCAACTCACAACGACTTATTTTGATAGATGAACGGTTAGGTGTGCATTCAGTTCTGCAGCCACTTTTGTAGCTGTTGTCCTGGGATTCTTAGTCGCAATTCTTGACAACACATGTCTGTCCTTGCCATCCAACATACACCTCTGACCACTGTTAAACTTCCTTGTGGAGACTTTTCTTTTCTTTTTCCATGTGCTGTCATTACTTTGGAGACTATTCCTCTCAATACCTTAAGAAGTTATGCAGTTTTGGTCACAGCACACCCAGCTCTGCGAGCACCAACAATTTGACCCCTTTCAAAGTCAGACAGGTCTCATTTTTGGCAAATTCCATCCCATAAACAGTCACAGAAAAAAAACAAGAGCAATTATTATTATTATGTAAAACACTGCAACATTGGGGCATGGTACAACCAAATACATATATATATATATATATATATATATATACACATATATACATATATATATATATATATACATATATACATATATATATACATACATATATATATATACATACATATATATATATATATATATACATACATATATATATATATATATATATATACATATATACATATATATACATATATACATATATATATATATACATACATATATATATATATATACAAATACATATATATATATATATACATATACATATACATATATACATAAATATATATATATATACATACACATATATATATATATATATATATACATATATATATATATATATATACATACACATATATATATATATATATATATATATATATACATACACATATATATATATATATATATACATACACATATATATATATATATATATATATACATACACATATATATATATATATATATATATACATACACATATATATATATATATATATATATATATATATATATATATATATATATATATATATATACATACATATATATATATATATATATATATATATATATATATATTGTTGCAGGCTGGGGGTGTCGGGTGAGAAGACCACTGGGGGGGGGGGAGGACTATCTTGGCTCCCACCAGACTCCCTGGAATTGTAGGTAGTCGCACACGGATAATTCCGTAACGTGGTGGGTCACTTAACCTACCGTGGATGCCAATAACTCAACCACATGACTTAGGGTCCTCCGTCTAGTTAATCCAGTTACCAAAAAATAATCACGTGATTTAATTACCAGGGAACACGTCCTCGGTACGCCTTGTCTGAACCGGATCACTCTTCCGGACCGGATCACTTTTCCGGATCGGATGCAACCGAGCGACACTGCCAAGGACGTACCAGATAAAAGGAACGGATTGTTGGGAAGAAAGTCCCAGCTAAGCTAGGATTCGGACCATACTGGACCAATGAAGTAAAAGACAAAAACGAGCAGGGAACATTCCTAATAGCAATTTTTTTAACAATGGGCGAGGAAAGGTATGTGGTACGATCAAGATTTATTGGAGAGTGCAAGCAGAGATAGTGAAGAGAGGTGTGGTGCGACAATAATCAAGCAACTTATGAAAGTGAACGCAGAGCAGACAACCCAAAAATAATAATAATGATCTTTTGCAGGCTTACTGACACAGACAGGCATTAGGACACACACACATGCACACACACAGACACAGAAAACCCGATGAAGAGGAATGGAAGCAAGACAGGAGAGGAGTTGAGGCTACGGTCTCTCGGTGCATTTGCATGATTGATACACGGTACCCGAATGCACCACCAATACGTTTGTGGGGGAATGCTCCGTGGCACGGTACCCCCCCCCCCGACAGTTGGCACATCGTCTCTCGCTTCGGGCAACTCGTGTCGAACCATGGGCATGAAGGAGGGGCTTGAGTTAGGAGGGTAGAGTCCAGAGCGAGTGTAGGAAAAGAGGAGGAGAAGCTCAGTGATGACGACAGAAGGCGGAGTCGAGGTCCAGCTTGAGCAGGAGAGGAAGGGCAAGACAGAGAAGGAGGAGCCCAGTGACGATGATAGAAGGCGGAGCCGGGGTGATGACGACGGAAGGTGGAGTCGAAGCCCAGCCTGAGCAGGAGGCGAGGCAGGGCAGAGAGAGAGGAGAAAGAGAGACAGAGACAGAGACAGAGACAGAGACAGAGACAGAGACAGAGACAGAGACAGAGACAGAGACAGAGACAGAGAGAGAGACAGAGACAGAGACAGAGAAAGAGAGACAGAGACAGAGACAGAGACAGAGACAGAGACAGAGACAGAGACAGAGACAGAGACAGAGACAGAGACAGAGAGAGAGAGAGACACTCGGACATTTATAGGCCACCCTGAAACTTGGTGTCGTCACCCGAATCGGGCGCTCTGATTGGCCCCGACCCCCTGCGCGGCCCGGCCACGATGGCCGGAAGCAGCAACATTCCACTTCCGGCAAGGTGACCCCATGCTGAAAAGATGTCTAGCTCCGACCACACGACATGATACGAATCGCCCACACCGAACTTCGCACCATGAATCGCCTTGCACGAACCCCCGGCCATGCCCTGACGACCGGCCGAGAGTGGCGTCGGTCCTGCATGCCTGCTCGGGCACCCCGACCAGCACTGGCCAATGCGCCCAGTCCGTGTGTGCCATGTGGCCCGAGCGGTACAACATGCCTCCGCCCAATCGCAGCTTCGCTGGCCGTTGAGGCGAGAAGGTAAGATGTTATGGCGAACCCATGCACAGGCAGTAAGATGTGTCCATTCGTGCCCGGCTCTGTATAATAACAAAGTGTCACTAGCGGCACACGGGTCTGCCTTTGAGAGCACGTTCCATGCAACATCTTCTGTTCCGATCCGCCATTACGCACATGGCCAGCGCTCGCCTGATTCTGCTATCGTATGCATGGGGCAAAACCAGATCGATATAATTAGTCCAGAAATGGGTTGAAAGGAATGCGCCACTTGTGCCAAGCAACACTCGCATCCTGCGTAACGTGGCATGGGGTTGCCTTTCTATTATCGGCCTCGGTACATGTTCTGTGCAGCAGGGGCGTTGTGTTGAGTGCGTTTCCCATCCATTGGGCAGAAACTACTGCTGCGTGTGCGTTTGGCAAGCTGTGTTTTCTACGGAGGGTGTGGGTGTAATGCCTGCTGGCCCTTTGCTAAGGACCCATCTCACATCAAAGGGTGCACGTGGCTCAGATTTACCTCAGGAATAATCAGAGAAGAGGAGTAGGAATGAGCTTAGAAATGAAATGAAGAAGAAAATATGTAAGCAAACCCAGCTATGAGATCCTCACAATGCATTCCCTTGTTGTCCCGCTAGACAAAAGGGAAGGGACTATCTCCATGTATATTGTTACGGCTGTGGAAATTCGCAATACACCATAAAGGGTCCTCAGGTGAGATATATCGATAAGTCCATGTGTAGTTAGCCCAAACCCGTTGTATGGAGGGAATATGTGTGATTCATCCGGGCTGCGACGCTTTGAGTTAGCCATTTTTCTTTCTCCATTGTTATTTTGGACCATTAAGCCACCAACAACTCAAACACCACCACCCTTGCCTCTTTACCTCCACAACTCCATCCCGCAAACATCACTTCACCGCCATTCCCAAACGACGCCCGCCAACCACAAAACCACCACAGCAAACCCCCCACCACCTTCGCCTATCTCCTTCTACAACCATCGACCACACCACCAGTCAACACCAAACGTCGTGCTGTCCAGGGCCCGTTCGGTAATTGATGCCGAACGTATCGAGCCGCGGGTACGAATGCGTTCCTCTCAGGGAGAAATTCGGATCAGGACGGGTTCACGCCCCCTTTTCTCCGTCCAATTGGCGAGTGTCGGACGGTATTGCCCCGCCTCCAAGGGCGATGAATGTGGATTCTTCACGGGAGAGAATTCGGATCAAAAGAGGCTCACACCCCTTTTTGCCACGCCAATGGCTGAACAGAGGGTGGCGTGGCCCCTCCTCCAATCACGTTTTGATCCTAAAATCTGCATACAGGCTCCTCCTCTGGTCTATAAAGACGCAAGCACAAGGTGACTCGCACGGCTGGTCGAGTGAAGACAGAGGTCGTCATCGAGGTTGCAGTGTGGGGGTCGCTCATCTCGTCGTTGGTGCCGTCTCGTCGCGGGATTCGAGCCAACCAGCCATTCCCCTCGCTCGACCCTGAGCATCGACAATTTCCCCCCCCCCGCCCCATCCGCGCTGAGATAATGCCGGTGGCCCCGTTCCTTCCCCACCCTAACCGTGGTGCCGACAAAACCGTGCTTGCACGGAACACGGCGGAGAGGGCTCACCGACCACGCCAGGGGCTTGGAGTCGGGGCGCAGCTACGCGAATATTGTGGCTTGCCTGCCATCGCGATACGAGGACGCGGGTAAGACCTTCTCGGTCTCGTGGACCTGTCTGCCTCCTTGTCTGTGAGGATGGCTTTCGTTTCCTTTGCTTTTTTAATGAATGATGTGGCGCCGAGTCCCGAGAAGTATAATTGTTTAAGTGTTGTAAATAATTATAGTCGGTAGTAGTGCTTTTGCTTTTATTGCATTTTGTCTTGACTGTTATATGTGCATTACTGTATGACTGTGAATACGTGCTTGTCTGTGTGTGTGTAATAAAGTGCTTGCTTGTTGAACTGTTTCCCGTTTCGTTGCGTCTTTTTCCCTTATTTAAAAGCTCCATCTTGCGTCACGTAAGGGATTGGTAGTGGGTTGAAACACCCGATAAGTAATCTGAACCAGAGGTCGACGATAGTTCCGCTCAGTTATCCCTGCAGTACGGAGCGAGCCGCTTAGGCGGTTCGTGTCCGGAGTCGACCTGCAGCGTGGTACAACTCCTCAGTACGCTACCCGCGCGGGTACTTAGGTAAATCGACCATTCGGTGATCGGACCCTATTTCGCGCAGGTAGAATGCGGACCGAGTTGTGGTGAGGTTGAACCCCCACCCGTGACTGGCTCCTGGCGGTAGTTCCCAGAGGGTCACGACTGAATTGTCCGTTCCGGTGGGCGAGGCGGTCGCGATTCGAGTGACGTGGCTGATCGCACGCCGGACGGGCCAGAATTTGTAACAATATTAATGGAATAACTGTCTTTGGACCACTCTCTGTTGGATGCAAGCGGTTCCGAGAACCGCAAAAATATATATTGTTGCGAATTCGCGCCCACCGGCGTGCGATCGGCCACGTGACTCGAATCGCGGCACGTCGCCCACCGGACGGACAATTCAGTCGTGACCCTCCGGGAATTATCACCCGGAGCCAGTCACGGGTGGGCCTTTCGACCTCACCACAATCATGCCAATCGGCCACCCGCGTAGGATAGGGTTGTTCGCCAAACTCGACCTCCCTAAGTACCCACGCGGATGGTAGACTGGGCGATCATACCTCGCCGCAGGTCGACTCCGGACACGAGCCGCTTGGGCGGCCCGTTCCGTACTATCGGGATAACCGAGCGTGTTATCGTCGGCCTCGACGGTTCCGATTAATTATCGGGCGTATTAAGCCCACTACGAACCATTTACGTGAAGCAAGATGGAGATTCAATTAAAGAAAAGACGAAGCGAAACGGGAAAACAGTTCAACATAATGCACATTTATTCCGCGGCACACGGAGAGCACACATATACAGCCAAACAGAATGCACATATATCAAATGCAACAAAAGAAACAATGACGCAGAGATACTACAGACTAAGACCGACACACGGCAACACTTAAACAGTTTTACTTCACCAGACTGGCGCCGACACACATTTACTCAAAAGCAAAGGAAACAAGCCACCCTCAAAGGCAAGGGGGCAGACAGGCCCATAGGCCAATGTGTGCGCGGGACCTGAAGGAGCGGTCAGGCCCGCGAGACTGGGGGGGTCCTACCCGCGTCCTCGTGATGAGCCGCAAATGTGGCTGCACGGCGGTGCCCCGACTTCGTGCTCCTTCGCGGGTTACGTTGGCACCGCTTGGAGTGGGGTGGGAACGGGGCCCCCTTTCTGCACTATCTCAGCGCGGGGAAAGGGGGGGAGGGGAAAGGGGGGGGGAATTGTTGATGCCCTGGGGGAAGGAGAATGGTTGGCTGGCTTGGGTCCCGCGACGAGCGATCCCACTGCGACCTCGTCGCCGACCGCCGTCTTCCCTGCCTCGGACCCGAGCTCCTTGGACTCTTCCCCCAATTCTCCTCAGCCGACTACAGAAAACCACCTTGACGCCTTCGCCTCCCGACTCCACTCCGCTCTCCAACCCGACTTGACAGCCTCGCAACAACTCCAACCAAAAACTAACTCTCTGCACAACAACTCTTTGCGCAACAACAACTCTTCTCATTCGCCTCGCGCTCACCGTTTTATAGGCCGGCAGGAGAAAACAATATGCAAATTTCTGGATCAGGATCTCCTCGAGGGCGGAGTCACGCTCGCCGATTGGATGGAGGAAAAGGGGCGTCAATCTCCCCTGATCCTAGAATTTGCATATCTCGATTCCAGACAGACACGCCTGGAGGCGGGGCCAAGCCGCCCCGCGCTTCCTGATTGGACGGATCAGAAGTGGGGGTGTAGCATTCCTGATCCGATTTCTCCTCGGAAAGGCCGCTATTTGCACTCGCGGCTCGGCGCGTATCTTGTACGAGCCCAGGACAGCCCGACGCTCGGTGCTCACAGGTGGTGCGGGAATGGCCGTAGAAGGAGGGAGGTGGAGGTGGTGGAGGGTTTCCGGCGGTGGCCGATGGCCATGGTGCCGTTTGGAATGGCGGTGATGCGATGTTTGCGGGAGCGAGTTGTGAAGGTAAAGGTCGTGGCTGTTGGCGTTGTTGTTGTTGTCTGACGGTTGGAGCGTGGTTGGTTCAAAATAAAGATAGAACAGAAAAACGACTATCTCAAAGCGTCGCAGCCCGAATGAATCACATTAATTCCCTCTAAACATTGGGTTTGGGGCTAACTACACATGTACTTAAGAGATATCTCACCTACGGGACCTGAATGGTGGTTTGCGAATTTCCACAGCCGTAACAATATCATCAGCATCACCAAACAAGCTCAAGATAAGATATGCCATACACGGTAAGCCTAGATCACAAATAAATTGGCAAGCATTTGATGGAGAAAGCATACAGCATCCCAGAGAGAGGGCAACCTTGTCGAATTCCTCTATTAACTGCAAACAGTGGAGCAAGCTCATTCCTCATCTTAAGTACAGTAAACTGGAAATCTATTACTAAAAGGAGCCACATCCGTCTGTATGTGTGCATCACGTAAAGAAAAAGAAGCAGGACCGCATGCTTTAATGTAGTAGATCAAACTGTCAAAGGAAAACAAAAATGGTACCATTGCAAAGCTAACTCGAGGGGGAGCACTCAGTAGAGTGCAAAACCTCCGCCGCCAATACTGCTCGGTCACTCAAGTGAACCTGATATCCTATTCATTCAATTTGACGTCAACAGTGCTCACAGAGTTATAGTTTGCAACTTTCCCTTTTAACGTTTACATACTCAATTCATTCATCATAACTAGATTCCTTGAGACAGAAATTGATATTATGTGGGTATATCCACCTGAAGTTCCAAAATCAGCCGCAATTATAATTTTGGCATGTTTTTTTGTTGGAAATCACTTAAAACATGTAGAAATGCAAAAAAAAAATTCTAATATTTTTTCTAATTGGCCACCATCGCGGCCATATTGGATTTTGGACCAAGTTCAAAATCTAATGGGATGATCCTTGGACCAGACCTAACCTCCCCCCCCCCCCCACCAAGTTTCGTCGAAATCCGTCGAGGGGTTTTTCCGTAATACTGTTCACAAACAAACAAACAAACAAACAAACAGAAATGGGGTGAAAACAGTAACCTCCATCCATCTTCGATGGCGGAGGTTAATTATCAATTTACTTGGTTGGAAAGGGAATAATCGATTGACTTGAAACAAAAATTTGTGTCCATTTAATCTCAAAAATGCCTGTTTTAAAAGCCACCATTCTGGCATTAAAGAAGAAGAATGGGAAATGGAAAACTGGGAAGTTGTTGACCTTTGGCCTATGATGACCTCAAAATAATTGGTGGTTGAATTCAGCTGTTAGACCTCATATGCAAATCCTGTTCAAATTTCAAGTCAATCAGATCAAAATTGACAATTTTCGAAATTTGGCATATGTTTAACTTTTGGCCAATGTCGACCTCAAAAATAATAGGCTAGTTGAATTCTCTGACCTGAAATATAAATCCTCTTCAAATTTCAAATCAATTGGATGAAAATTGACAATTTTAGAAACTCGGCCTATGTTGACCTTTTGGCCTATGTTAACCTCAAAAGTAATTGGTGGTTGAATTCATTGACGTGACATAAAAACCCTGTTCCAATTTCTAGTCAATTAGATGAAAATGGACAATTGAAGAAATTTGGGCTTTGTTGACCTCAAAAATAATTGGTGGTTGAATTCAAGGAACTGATACGAAAATCCTCTTCAAATTTCAAGCCAATTGGATGAAAATTGACAGTTTTTTTAAAATTCGGCCTTTGTTGACCTTTTGGCCAATGTTGACCTCCTGTCAATTGTTGATCGACCATCGCAGGGATGGAATCTACAACCTCCCAAAGTTTCAGAATGATCAGCTAAGCAGTTTGGGGAGTAGATGAACGGACAGTCAAACAAATGAAAAATCCTTCGTAGAGCGACACTTGGCAAAACAGAACAAAGTAGAATGGCACTCGATAGATCGTATAACTCCGTCAAGATTAACAGTCTTGTTTTGCATCCCACTAATTGGCTGGATCTGACCCAAAATCGAATCAGTTTGTTTTTGTCACCTAACCAATCATCCACCTCGTTTTGTCATAACTCATCCACAACTTTTTGAGATAAAATGATATATCGTGTTTGGCCCTTTCTCTCAATTTTAGAAATTAGGCCTATGTTGACCTTTTGACCTCAAATAATTAAATGGTGGTTGAATTCAGTGAACTGATATGCAAATCCTGTTCAAATTTCAAGTCAATTGGATTAAAATTGAGGATTTTAGAAATTGCAACCACGTTGTTGACATTTGGCCTATGTTGACCTTTTTGCTTCTGTTGACCTCAAAAATAATTGATGGTTGAATTCAGTGACCTGAAATATAAATCCTCTTCAATTTTCAAGTCAATCGGATGAAAATTGAAATTCCGACTAAGTTGTTGACCTTTGGCCTGTGTTGACCTCAAAAGTAATTGGTGGTTGAATTCAATTAGTTGATATGAAAATCCGATTCAAATTTCTAGCCAATTGAATGAAAATTGACAATTTTAGAAATTTGGCCAACGTTGACCTTTTGGCCTTTGTTAACCTCACATCGACGGTCGATCGACCGTCGCTCAGACGGTACCTACAATCTCCAAAAGTTTCAGAATCATAAATGAATCAGAACGATAAGTAATAAATAAATCTCCTTTCTTTGGGAGGAGAGTAAGAACAGCTTGTCGGCAGAAAATTGCATTTTTTTTCCAAATTGTATTTTTTTTCCATCTATTAAACAAAATGGAATCGGTTTTTGGAAACGGAAATTAACTTTTTTGGAAACAAAAACGCACTTATTTAAAGCAGGAAATCACTGACTCTAAAAGTTGAAAAACTGCTTGATCAATCATCTGAAAAACCCCAGTGATACAATATCAGTTTTTAAAACTCCATGTAACAAGTAAGAGTTGACATAAATACGATTAAAGTCTAGCATGTGAAATGCAATTATTGGAACAGTGACATCATGTAAAAGACTGTTTGTGAGGGTGTTGGAATCGCCAAACATCAGGAAAAAGGTATTGAGTAATGGTGTGACCTGTGAAATGTCTCGCAGTACATGGTTGAGGTTTTGGACATTTCCGGTCCAATGAGGAATTAACTGTGCGATTAAAGTCACCTCCCATAATTAGACAAGCTTATATATCCACAGATTTGACAACATATAGCAAGACTATGTCAAGGCCATTTGCTTCTACAAGTTTCCTGACTTGAAACTGGCAGAGCAAACTTCCACCACCATTAATATTTATCATTTTAATCTTAACGCCAGTCACAGAGGATAATAATAACTTCAAAAACTAGAAGGGCAATCGATAGAGCGCATACCTCCACCACGCAATGCCTGAACCACGAGAACATATCAAGCCTAATACATTTTTGAAATATCATGCTATACAGTACTATATCGATTTTGGCCCGATCTCTCAATGGTGAAGAATCACTTTAAAATTTAAATAATTATCGTATCCACATCCGATTCGGATTTTCACCAAAATCAAACCAATTCGTCCTTGCGATACACCACCCAACCTGCCCACCAAGTTTCATCCGAATCCGCCCATAACATTTTGAGATATCCTGCACACAGTTAAACAAACAGAAAAACAAACAAACAGAAGGGGGTGAAAAACATAATCTCCTTCACCTTCGGTGGCAAGGTAAATATAAGAGTTAAAATCATTTAAAATTATTTCTTAGCCATTTACAATCTTTTTTATTTTTAAACTTTAACTGATTGCAATGGGCCTCACGAAAATTAAATGAATCTGGCTTGTGCACAATAGCTTGTGCGCATTCAAGAAAGGTTGTAAATTCTGGGGAAATAATCTGTTAGGTTAATGTTTGTTTTCCTGAAGGTGTTTTTACAAAACGTTTTATCTGAACAGGTGAGCTCTCACTACTTCAGTTTGCCTATTTTCTTGATCTATTTCAGACTCGTCAGAATCAGTTTTGGATTGCATAAACGACCACTATCCGGCAAGACAACACCACCTTCACCATTAATGCATGGATCTCTACCAGCCACATTATTAGTGCGCTGTCGCACCGTGGTATCAACACTTGCAGCCAGAACAACACAACCTCGTCGATCAATCAGACACATTCGATGTGACATCATCAGCAATATCAGACTGTGAAATTATAGGGATGCCTATGTCCAATAGTAAGGGACAACCTGACATCCATCGGAACAGAGCTATCTGATAGTACTAAGTTATCTGTCAATTCACGGCCATCTAATGGTGCAGAGACATCTGGCTGTGTGCAGGTAGAGAGAACAGGCAAAACATGTTTTAATAGGAACCAATGAATGGGCGTCTTGAATTACATCAATTTTCCCATTCCTATTATTTTTAACAGAAAGACGGCTCACCAGATGTTAAATCTGTTAGATCACCAGGGAATTCCTTAGTGTTCACTGTTGACAGGGAGTCCACATGAGAACTTTCATTATCGGGATTTTCCAAAACATCAGCAAATTTAACATTCACACTGAGCACAATCATTAGAGAGGATTGAACGTTTTTCAACAGATGGGATGCGCTCCTTGCTAGTAGTAACAAGTGGGACAGCCTCTGCAGGGTCCATACTATCGCAGGAAAGCACTTTGTTAGTAGTCGGTATCGGGTCAATTCCAGGTAAGCTTTGCAATATGACAGCAATGCCCAGTGGATTTACATCACTTCCAGGTTGTTGCTCACGTGATAGTACGGTACTGTTTTTTTCTGAGCAAGATAATTATGAGGGATCGTTTTCTTTTTCCTTGAATAAACAAGGGTGAAACAATCCCAATACTTGATGCATTGGTGGTTGGATTCATGTCCGTACATGCGTGCGTGTGTCCGCAACCATATCTCGGACATGTGTGGATCGATTTTATTCGTACTCAGCACAAAGGCAACACATGATGGCATACATGTGCACATCATTTTGTTTCACGATGCGATCAAAGCTGGCCGAATGGCAGCCATTTTAGTTGTAAAAAACAGGGTGTTGAACACGTCCTCAACCATTTCTCAGACATGCATTCACCAATGTTGTTTAAACTTGGTGCACAGATAAAGAATAACGGCCTACATAGCACATCATTTTCTTTGGAGATCAGATCCAAGATAGCCGACTGGTGGCCATTTTCTTACTTAAATGTGTCCCGAACCATTGTTCAAAGGGCGGAGGAGCTCCTTGTGAGCCAACGGCCATCCATATCTAGTGCCCAACTGTGTCTGCGGACGTCCTCCTGCAGTTGGGTTACTTTTTTATCAGGAGGTTGGTGGCAGGATTTGCACTCCGGCCACCATAAAACCCTTCATTCTGCAAAATGCGAAAACGCAAAAAAATCTGAAAACCCACTCCGTGGGAGTACCTCCTGTGCAGCTTCCCTTCGCAGGGCAGCTCACCGGATGACGGGATTGGGGCAAAGCCTTCGGGACCCCCAATCTTTGATGATAGGAGGGAAACCACGGGGTAACATCCCTGGGTCAGATTGCGGGAGAGTGTGTCGGAGTGGTGCTGAGGTGTCGTCCACCAGATGGCGGTCTCCTTGGGTTAACCTGAGGCGGTCCCTTCGGGTGGGTGCCTGGAATTTCCTATCCCTAAGAGAGGATGGTCACCTGTCTCTGTTATCATCTGAGCTCAAGCGTTTGGACATCGGGATTGCAGCACTCTCTGAGGTTCGGAGACCGGATTGCGGTGAGATAATGGTGGGTGGTTACACCTACTATTGGTCTGGTCACTCTGATGGTTACCATACCCAAGGAGTTGCTGTGGCTGTGTCCAATAAGCTGACCCCAATGATAATTGAGGTAACACCGGTCAACGAGCGTATTATGAGATTAAGGATTCGTCACTCCTTAGGTGTCATTTCCCTGGTCTCTGTTTATGCTCCGAGATCGAGTGATCTCACCGTGAAGGATGCATTCTACGCCACGCTTGAGTCTGTGGTTGATCAGTGCCCCAGACGAGATACACTTCTAGTCTTGGGGGATTTCAATGCATCGACTGGAACTGATAGGGATGGTTATGAGGTGTGTGTTGGTCCCCATGGGTCAGGAGCTATAAACCAGAATAGCATAGGAACCCTCTTGAGCTCCCTCCACAGATTCTCGATTGGGTTGAGGTCCGGACTTTGGCTTGGCCACTCTAGAACGTCTACATCATTATCCCGGAACCATTTCTTGACTGACTTGGCTGTATGTTTTGGATTGTTGTCCTGCTGATAAGTCCAATGCTCCCCGAGGTGAAGTTTCTCTGCGGACTGTTTGATGTTTTCCTCAAGGATCTTGATGTACTGCTCCTTTTTCATGATGCCATCCACTTTGACGAGATTGCCGGGCCCACTAACTGAGAAACATCCCCAAAGCATTATGCTCCTACCTCCATGCTTGATAGTTGGGACTGTGTTCTTAGGGTTGTATGCTTCACCTTTCTTTCGCCAAACGAAAGCAACATCTCTATGCCCGAAAAGCCCCATTTTTGTCTCATCTGACCACAGAACTGTGGACCAAAAGCTTGGATCTTTGTCCAGTTGAGCTTTTGCAAAGGCTAGACGAGCCTTTCTGAGCCTGGGATGGAGGAGTGGAGTCTTTCTTGATCGGCGTCCATGGAGACCCCCCTTGTGCAACATCCGCTGGAGTGTCTGCCTTGATATCTTGGTCCCAGACTCACCAAGGTTGTTCAGGAGAGCCTTAATAGTGATCCGTGGATTGTTGTTGGTCTCTCGCCATACTTTTCTTGCCAGACGAGGCAACACCTTTGGCTTCCGACCACGTCCTTCAATGTTTTTTTTACAGTGTGGAACTCCTTGTACTTCCTAAATTATGCTTTGTATGGTGGCAACTGGCACTCGGAACTGCTTCGAAATAGCTTTGTAGCCTTTCCCCTCCTTGTGAGCATTCACAATGCACAACCGAAGGTCCTCACTGACTTCTTTCTTCTTCGCCATGCTGACAATGACCTGAGAATGATTGCATCAGCTCCCCTTAATTTCTAGTCTCAAAGCAGAGTGTTGTTCTCTCACATTCCTAACTGTACATTCAATAGACCAAATTTGTAATGCATTCAGATTGTATGCACACATCTTGGAATAATTGCATAACATTATAAAGAATCTCAGGACTATCAAAAGCATGTGCATTATCACAAACATTGGCCTCAATTCTGAGACTTGGTATGGGGTCTGAATAATTTTGGACAGGCATAAAAACAAAAATCTTAACATTTCTATTGTTATGCTAATAATGTTGAGCCAAAATATATGTGGATTTGTACATGCCAACTAAATGTCCTTGGGTGAAGTGAAAGTTCCACCACTCCAGCTTGTAGGTATGAGATAAATGCAAAACTCTGATTTTTCGTAGGGTATGAATAATTTTGGGGTTAACTGTAAGTGTTTAGGAGGGAAGATTGCAGTGGTGTGTTGAATGACGTCATGACGTAGCAGGGAGGCTACGCATGATAAATGGAGTCCGGCTGTGACGTTGTTCCATGGTGTCTGTGTCCTTCACTCGGGCTGGCTCCTTCACTGAAATACGGACGTGAAGGCGTTTGTTCAGTATATAACATTCTCCTCTTCTCTCTACCCATACTGGCAGTCTGTGAGCTGGGTGTGGCATCATGGTGGCTGTGTGGTTTTGGTGAGCTGTGCACTCCTCTGTCTTCTGATTCTTCATCCCTTTTTGCATCCTCCTTACATTCTTTTTCCTCATTTTTTTTGTTTGTGTGTACATCGTTGCTCTTCGTCTGTATCCCCACCTTGTCTGTATCCCCCGCATCAAACGTGGAGAAAGTACTGAATGTTGTGATTAAATTCCGAGTGCATGGACATGATTATCAAGAGTGTGCGTCGAAAGAAACGTTGAAATGTTTCGGCTGTGGCGGGTTTGGCCGTGTAAAGAGATTCTGCCCTCAAACCGCACTCCCTTCAGCTGGGGAGACTGCCACACTTAATATGGTTCCACCCACTATCGGTGACAACTCTGCTTCAGTTACTGTCCCAGAAAAAGGTCGCAGAGGACAGACAGTACCTCGAGTGTCTGGGATGGGTTTACACTTGTTTCCTCTATGGGAACGAGGGAAACTGCTTGGGAGGGTCCTGCCCACCATAAAGGAAAGACAGTTTTGGCTGCAGGAGGAATATTGACAACGAACACAACTCCCGGTTTATCCGATACAATACCAATGGATAATCGGTATGGTTAACTCTCGAGTGAAGATGTCGATCCCCTGCCGGTGGATCAAGGAGAATGTGACTTGTTGCCGGAGAATATTAAAGAAGACGGTCTTGATTCCTTCTCTTGGTAATAAAAATGAACAACGTAAACACCCAACTGTAAATGAGCCCAAAATTACCCCCACAGTGTCCCGTTTTTAAATGACAAAAACTGTTCAATTGCGGAAATTCCTGCACCAACTACCTCTGAAGGCGTGCCAAAGTGGAGTGACATGGTTGAAGAAGAACCTCATGTTGCTACACCTGTGGCTGATTCTGACCCTCCTACCTCCCTCCTCCAGATTACCTGATGTTGTGTTAGAGCCTCCCCCCCCCCAACTTCGCCTGGAATAGAGCAGGCTGATACCTACGCACCAGGATACACGGACATAGCTTATGAGCAGGAAAATGAAAAAAAAGCGCTTCTGATAGGTCGGAGGAGGAATCGTTTGACATTAACGAATTACCCACAAACAAGGAATCTAACGTCTTCCCGTCAAAAATTCTCAAGTCCCTGAATCAGACTTTCAGAAAAAGTAATGTTGGCATGAAGGATCATTTTTCTGATTTGCATGGGTTCATTGAAACGGCAAGAAGTATCATTAATCGACCCACTGACTACCATGTTACCGAACCACAATGCAGTCGACTTAAGAAGCACATTGTTCAGGCTAAAAAGGAACAAAAACGTTGATCTGCATCCCTTTTTACACCACCGTTGTAACCTTTGGTAGCCTTAATATAAATGGTGGCATAAGGCAGTCGAGGATGCTTCAAGTTGTGAACCTTAAGGCAAAAAAACCCAAAAAACAAAACCAAACGTAGTTTTCTTGCAGGAAACACATTCTACTCCAGCATCCCACACTGAGTGGAACCGAATGATGAAGAGGACTGACTACTTTAGCGTTTCAACCTCTCGCACAGCAGGAGTTGCCTTCTTTCTTCTTTTTTTGTTTACATTGTCAAGGCTCGTATGAGAGCTAACACACAACGCACAGCAAGGGGGGGGGGGGGCATAAGACAAGAGAGGTGGGAGAGGGAAGGACAAAACAGTGGGGAACAAAGACTTTCGGAGATCTGTGGAAGTAGAGGTATTGGGCAGGGAACACGGGGTATACAAGATGGACATTGCAGAGACTTTCTCGTTAATCCCCACTTTTGCCTGCTCTAACTGTCATGTCAAGAAATAGTTCCAGGTCACTTAGCCTTCCTAGATTTTGTAGATATATTAGGAATATCCCCTTTACTTTACTAAATGTCTACGCTCCTTCAAAAAGCACAGACCGACGAGCCTTCTTCGACAGGTTATGGCCCCAAATGAGGCAATTAGACCTGCAAAAGTGTGTTATAATGGGGGGAAACTTTAATTACACCCTGCAACCTGAGTGTGATCGGAATGGTGCAGAACCTCACCCTGGACCGGCCAGACTGCTGTCTGATATAGCAAGAGACTGAGTTTCAAGACATCTGGTGGGGACAAAATACAAACACCCATCAGTTTACCTAGTGTAAGGTCGTGAACAATCAGGTGGCTTTCGCTAAGCTTGACAGGTTTTCTGTGAATCTTCCTTTTACCTTTTTCTTTCCTACCACCAGAATTTCTCCGTCTGGTTTTTCTGACCACCACCTCATTACCGTGAACTATGGTATAGAGTCAGTTCCAAATTGCAACTCCTTTTTGAAATTTTGCATTTCTGTTTTGGAGAACCTCTCATTTAGTAGTGCTTTTTAAAGTGTATGGTCCAGCTTGATAGGTTCCAAACCCCAATTCAAGGACCAACGATTTTGGTGGGGCAATGCAAATAGTCCAAATTTTGAGCTGCTGTCAGCAATTCTGCTTTCTATCCACACAAGTAGAACGCAGGATAAAAGCCAAGCTCAAGAAGAAAATTCATTGCTCATCTCGCAGTGGAGACCAGTGTCCTTGTGTACAGACTATAAAAAAAAATTCAGGCCATCTTTCACCCTCACTAAAAGACATCACACACATAGATCAAACTTATTGTGTTTCAGGTCGCAATATTCAGGATATCTCCGTTGTGCAGGATATAATTAATATCTGAGATGAACCATGAAAGTTGTGGCCTGGTCTTCCGAGATCAGGAGAAAGCATTCGATTGTGTATCTCATGCATATCTTTTTGAAGTTCTAAAAAGTTTTGGTTTTGGCCCTCTTGTTTGTTTTTTAATCCGACAGACAGTTCTGTTACTGAAACATATCAGCCATTCCAAAGATTAATAATTAACTCATACCCCTCTTTTGTGTTGGGGGAGGGGTAAAGCAGGGCTGCCCTTTTTCAGGGATCTTGTATGACCTATCCCTCGAAGCCCTTTTAAATACCCTTCATAAATCCTTGTCTGGTGTTACTATTGGAGACTCGACCCACCCCTAAAACAGCATCGCTTTTGCAGTTGACATCTGTGCCTGTGTCAATCACTCAGCAGATATTGTGAAGACTATGAGTGTCTTAAAGTTGTTCAGTTGAGCATCATCGGCCAAAATCAATTGGACCAAAACTGAAGCACTGTGGCTTCAAACCTCTACCTATCCCCTACCCCCTCTGTCCTCTTTTCTCCATGCCATTCTTTCTTAGAG
>NC_140976.1:53882241-53894741 GCF_056783735.1 Eptatretus burgeri | reverse complement strand
GGTTGAGATTTTGAATGTGAGGGTTGGGACACACACACATACACACCAACAAACAAAGTTAAAGCCTTGACTATTCAGTTGAGGATTCTGTGTTTGGGGTTCACAGATCTAAGAACGTCCCCCTTGACACACATTATATACTGTTATACACCTCGGACTTGGCCCTCGAGGTGTCCACAGCCGGTGTGTATAGTAGGAGGGGGTGAAGCGCCAACCTATTGCTCCCCATTGCACACACACACACAAACAAAAGTTAAGCCTTGACTATTCAGTTGAGGATTCTGTGTTTGAGGTTCACAGATCTAAGAACGTCCCCCTTGACACACATTATATACTGTTATACACCTCGGACTTGTCCCTCTCTAGTGTCCACAAAGGTGTATTATATGCTTAGATTTTGTCTTTTTTGTAATTCCTGTGAATAAAATGAACCTAAAAATCTCTTCCCCCTTCCAAAATCATATATTTTATAAGTCCAAGGAACTGTATCTATTACATCAACAATTTTAAAAAGTTCTTTCATCCATGCGTTCAGTAAAACCCTTTTCCAAAATGAGATTTCCCACCTATATATTCTTACGATATCACCAACTTTGAACTTAGGTTTTCTGACATTAATCTCTTTTCATATTTTAGGCATTTTGTAAATGTTTCTGATGGCTTCATATTCGTTGACGTGTGAATCGTGTCATTATACTTATCCACAATATCCTGAATAAAGATAACCATTACAATTTGTGAACCGAGTTGTGTGAATTTTTATATAGTCTCTCTTTTTAAGGTGCGATTAAAAGCGTTCAACAACAACTGCCTTCCCTTCATTAAAGGTACTGTATAATGTAATACTGTTATTTTTTTAAAAAATTCATAAATGTCTTGTTATAAAACTCTCTACCCTCATCGAGTCCACAATTTCTTAGGTTTTCTCTTACTTTTATTAAATATCTGTTGAAAAGCTAACACAAAGAGTATTACCTGTTTTTGTTTTTTAAAGGGACAACCGCGCATATCTACTCCCTCAAATCAATAACGGATTTAAAGCATACTTGTACCCCCTTATCATTATTGAGTTCAATCAAATCCTTGAGACCAGATATAATCAACTTCCTTGCGGAATAAACTTTCCTTCTCTGAAAACTTTGTGAATATTGGTTTATGTAATTCATCAGCTAATGTTGCTCTTCAGTCTTAATGGCATCATTAGAGCCTATAAGTTTTTGAATTTCCAAGTCCAAGAGTTTCAATTTAGCACTAATCATCTTCTTCCGCGATTGAACCCTATCAACTTTTTCTCCTCAAGGATTGGATTTTGTATCCAGAGACAAATTATATAACATTTCTCTATCGGCTTCATGCTTTTCTTCCAACGTTGTTGGTATTCCTATAATCAATATCGTGTCTCATGCACACTTCATCAACTCTATTGATTGGTTTACTCAGGATTTAGGATTGTCTGCCTCATCTAATCTTTGTATCCCAAGTTTGTGCCTGGACCACAGAAAGAATACCCTGGAAGATGCAATTCCCTGGTATTCAGTAGTTGTAAATTTACTTCCTGATAAAAACTTTTGTATATCTCCTCCGAGTTTGTGTTTGGAGATAAATTGATTTTTTTTTGAACCACACACCGAACATATACCTTTTTGTATAACCCTGTTATTTTTACTTTTAATATATGAAATATTTTTAGTATTAGTTTTCTTTTTACATTTGGAGACAATAACTCATTTATTTATGAGAAAAATTTCTGCAGAGTGCAAGAAACCTTTTTAGTTTCCAACATGCACATTTGAATCTTAATTTTTTAAAAACATAAAGAATCCTTAGAAATGCCTTCACTCTCTCCTCCATTTATTTAAGAAAAAAACTTGAATTAAAATACATGTCTTCCTACGATGTCGATAGTCTTGTCAGAAAGTATTGCAAATAGACTTTTTAATTCTTTGTATTCCTCCCTGGTGAGATAAGTTAATTTCTTTAATACCTCTATTCTTTTTGAATCTCACTGGTTTCCATATTTTTGATATGTATTCATTCTCTCTCTTTCCTCCCTCTCTCTCTTCTCTCTTTCCTCCTTCTCTCTCTCCTCCTCCTCCTTTTCCTCCTCTTCCCTCTCTTCTTCAACTCCTTCCTCATCCCTTACTATACTTGAATCGTTTTACACCCCATGAGAGATATTATACACATATATTCATCAGGATTTCTTGTTATTCCTGTATCCAAAATAATTTTTTACAACAGGATACCAATAAAATTTCTTTTGAATTTCTAAAAAGAGCCTTACCTTTTCTTAACCTTATAATTTTTTCATTATTTAACATTCTAATTAAATCTAAAGTTGTTGGTTTATCAACATCAGCATAATGCCAATCTTTTAGTGAAAATACCTCATTCTTATGTTGTAGAACATATTTATTAAAATACCGAATACCCTTTTCTTGAAGGTATGCTTGAACACCAAGAAATGATAATTTTCTTGAAGCACTTCTTGCTGTCAATTTATGTATTAGAAATATATGTTAGAATAATATTATGTACGAAACACCTCCCCATCTTCCCATAGTTAAATCATTTTGTATTTCCTTACTTATTATATATAATCCTGTTTTTTCTGTTTTCATGAGATAAACAAGGGCAGAAACCATTATTATATTTACCCTTATTAAATTCTTTTATTTGTTGTTTACTAATCGTGGCTCCACAAAACTCATTCGATACCAAGTGGATAATAATTCTTCCTTACTGCAAAGGACTGATTTAATTGTTCCAGGATCTTCGAGGGTTAATTTTAAATGACCAATTATACCCTAAATCATTCCATATCATACCCCCATTGTTCTATTCTCATACAAAACGATACGCCGCTTCTTTATAAAGAATTTATTTTAATTCGAACTGTGAATTCTGTATGACCTGGAGATAATATCAACACTTCATGTATCTTTAGAATACACAGCCGTTTTATTTAAAGTATATATATATTGTGATAAATACAGCTTAATCTCACCCAAAGTCATTGACGTCAAGTCGAACTTGGATAATTTTTTAATTTATAAGCATTTTTTTTCATGTTAATATTTTTGTTTATATTATATTTATTATCAATTTCAGCCTGTTACTTGCCTTTGTATAATAATTTGATAAATCAATATCAGTTCTTGAGATACACCAAAGATAGAACCATCTTTTACCAACATAAGTCATTTTATATTCAGATTAAAAATAATATCATAAAATTTTTTATTTTTGTTGAGTTTTGAAATAACACATATAGACATAATTGACCACAACACTTGGAATTTAATTCTTGGACTTATTTGAAATGTTTGATAAACACCATTCTGTAAGAATTTTATGACTTCAACAGGTGGTGGAAGACCAAGGAAACTATCAAAATAATATTTGTCTTGACTATTAAAAATACAAACCCAATGAGAACCGTTCCCATCATTATCTTCTAAGTTCATAAATAATATTCTTTGTATCGTTTCGACACACATTTTGTTAATTCATCTCTCATACACAAATAACCACATTATGAATTTTTAATTTCTTACAATATTTGACAAGTTGTAAATTTGATGTTGTATTCTTTCCAAATTCTTTCAACTTCACTCATCCAATGCTCATTTTATTTATTAAGAAAGATATAATCCATTACCTCTTTTCCCGTTAATTTTACACCTGCTTGTGCTATAGAAGAAAGCATATCTCCAACTAACAATCTCGCTTTATCAAAGGCAGACCTTCAAGTTTTTCCAGCAAAATCTACAATTACACCACTTCCACTAATTTGTTTCTCCAACTCTTTGTTATGTCTTTCCAATTCTTTTTGAGGGCCTGGAGTTGAGCCTTCCCTTTCGTTGGCAGTTTTGACCGCTGTTGAAATACCACCACGTCAATGCTCCAACCGCACTTAAACTCCAGCAAATAAAGGAATTAGAAATGGGAGAAATCCTCCACTCGTCTCTCTTATTGAATATTTTTCAACATTGGTTTTGTCATTTTAATTTTAAGTGAGCCAGTGTCATTTCAAGATTTTAACCTGTTCTCTTGTGAGCAAAAACATCAATTCTTACTGCTCCTTTTCTCTGAATTGTATTAACGTTAATCGTACCAAGGCTTTTGATTTTGAACACAAGATGATAGTTTATGAAGATTACGATTTGATTAACATATACCCAGTTGGTACTTTGCCACTCATTTATTTAACAAAAAATTATGTGAGACTAATCATCACACCATTATCTGTATTAATCTGCAATTCTGTTTCTTCCAAAAACAAACAATATGTATCAACTTCTTCACTCTCTCCTCTTTCAATGTATGAGAAGTATCCACTCGATTAGACTTTATAAGTTTCTTTTTGAGCAAAACTCAGGTCAAGCGTATAGATTGTATACAAACTTTTAAATGCTGTCATATCCAAAATAGGTTATTTATTTCCATTACTTTCACAATCCTTTTGGTAAGACATGTATGCTTCAACAAAATCATTAGTTTCTCAATTAATTTTCCATATCTCTCGTGGATAAAATGTTCCATCTAGAGAAACACGAAGTTGTTTTCACCTGTAGCATTATCACTCAATGCATTATTCTTATCAGTCGCAGTATCACCATCTGGCTTTTTAAAAAAATCATCCACAGATATGGTGGCTTTCCTTCCAGAACACCCAAATTCCACGTGTAAGTAGTTTGATTGAGTTTAACGTGTTGACATCTTCTTTTGGTATGATTACACTGAGTGGTTTTTTTGAGTTAAGTCTTCGATTCAACATCTCTTCTGTTTTTAAGATTGAGGAGTATATTCACTGATATACCAACTCATCTCCTCAATTACAAATTTATTCCTGATCACTACAAAGCATTACTGCAACACCAAAAAGCAATCTATTTTCATTATCATTCCTTTGTAGTTGAAATCTAATTTTAAGACCATACAGAACTTTATCATAATCACAAAATCCAAATATACCTTTAAGAGGAACTGCCTTACAGTAAAACTATTTTCTGCTTTTTGTATGTCATTATACATTCCTTTCCTTTGAGTATACCCAGGGTCTGTGTTTGTTCCCGTTGACATATCAGAATAAAACCTTCGACAGACCCCTTTCGATTCTATCACTGAATGTATAGAGTGTAAATTTCATCATTTCAGATACAGCAGGAGACATAATCAACCGCTTCAACTTCTTGGTGTTCCAATATACAATCGCACACTATCAAACATTTTCCAGAAGAAATCATTTTACAAGTGTAGCGTTTGTATTTATTCGGTCCCCCAACCTTAGTGAATTTAGAATTTACACAACAAGAAACTTTTCGGCACGAGATTCAAATGGGTTTGTTGATTATTTATTTCAAAACTTTTTGTACCATTTGTATTCAGTCTGTTTCCAGTTATTGCATTTACCTTGAAGTAATCTTCTTTTTTTAGTGGAGTTTGAGATAATAATAGTATCATCCAAATCATAGATACTATCAATTGCTTCCATACTTGTATTGTTAGGAAAAAGATGTTAAAACTTTTGAAACCCTGATCCAAGTATTTGAATTATTTTCTACTGTCGTTCTTGGGGGGACAACTGAGTTTTTACCTTTCTTAATTTCTTTTATTGCTTAGTAATTGTATGAGATTCTTTCCTGAGCATCTTTTATACTCTTTACAGCACCTGCTACATTTCCCACAGCAGAAGCAGTTGAACCAATTAGGTCTTTATGTTTAAGAATAGTTGAACCAATACCCAGGAGAGTATCCAATTATCCCATCCTCCTCTAAATTGATGTCCAACACCCCTTTGTCTCTTAGGTTTATAGTATCCTCTACCAAGATACATACCTTCACACCCTTGTAGTACCCAAGGGAAAGGAACATCCCATCCCCTGTAATTATTTTATATTTTTCCCAACTCGTGCTTCCTCACAATAACCATACGTATTTATTTATTGAAAAACTTCACGTGGGTGAATTCTGATCGGATATAACTTCTCCATTAAAAATCACCACGATTATCTTGGTCGGTTATCCTAAAATTTACTCTGTGTTATGGTTTTCCTGACACAGGTAAAGATAAACCAAATTTTTAGAGCTCCATATTGAATTTATAACCAATTGGGGTTGAGTATACGCTGAATTGAAAATATTGTATTTTGTTTTAATCCATCATTATAAGCACCATCAATCAAATCACAGTGAATTAACACCGAGATTTATTCCTGAGGATATTTGAATGACATTATCACTGTAAAACGTCCCATTAGTTTCAATCTTTTTTGAGGAGAAACCTAATAACTCTCTAAATGAATTATCAATTGTGAAATCAACCTTGTAGTTATTTTTAACTTTAATCGTTGATTTTGAAGTATGTTTTGAATGTTTATAACAATATTTTTTTGGTTCATCACCCTGTTCTTTCATAAGACGAGCAATTTCGAAGATATTTGAGAAATCTCGTATGCTCCAAACGTGAGACTGTTATCGTTTTGTATCCACTTCCCGGATTATAACTAAACTTGTCATTTTTTCTCGGATTTATATTAAATAAGGTATTATAAGTCTCCATGGACAATAAAGATGCCTCATGATTCTTTTGTTGTGTCAAGTTGTAGTGGGTATGGGAATAGAAGATGTGTGGTAAACTTGTTGTGAAATTAAAACTCAGGATTGTGCTTCTCATCTTATTTAATATGAGTTAAAATGTCTTTATATTGAGATTTATTAATTATTTTCCATGTTCATCAACTGGTCTAAAATGGCTGATGCTTCATTAAAACAATTGTTATTTCCAAGCCTTCTTACTGCCGGAACAACAATAACAGTCTATTAACTAGTGCGATGGGTCATTTGGAAGAAAACTAATACCTGAACCAAAGGATAGCTTAAAGCCCTGAATAATGTGTTTCTCCTTCTCCATTCTTCCTACTTTTACCAGAAAGAATAACCTTATACATTTAGAGTGTTCAGCAAATCCAATATATACTCTATCATCATTATTTTCCATATCCAATGGTTTATCAATATACTTTGATTCATCCCTCACAGTTGAACCTTGTCTTCCATCTTTTGTGAGGAAGAAACATTAATCTCGGAGTTAGTTTAACAGGGGGTTGAGCAGAACTTAAGAACCTTAATTCATCATTAAATATCAGCAATACCCTTTTCTTGAACAAGATGAAATATTGCTGGTTGTTCTGTTGGAATGGAGTCCTGCTTTGGTTTTTGAATCCGCTGAATATTCATTGTTTTGAACAGCATTCACAATATAATCAGGGGGTTGATTAATCTCTTCCAGTTGTTGAAATAAACCTTCATCATCATATTCCTAATTCTCCTAAATGCTCTAATTCTTCCTCCGTCATTTGACTGGAAATCTTTTAACATTTGAAAGCTTTCTGAGGTATATTCTACTGTGGGAACTGTTGGAAACATCTTTCATTTTTTCTTGGGAAGTCTTTAAAAGTGGTTTAAAAATTTCTCTTGTTTTTCAAATGCTTCTTCGCCCGTTAGTTTCTGTCTGCGTTTTCTTCTTTATGTCTTCCTGTTGTTTTACAACTTTTGAAACCAACTCTTGATGTTCCTTAAAATCTTCTTGCTCTTTCTTTTGTATCCATTTATTTATTGTAAAATATCATTTAATGAATTGTAAAGATCAACAGGGAAATTTTCCTTTTCTTCATCATTCAAGTAGATGTGTTTCAAATAAATCCTTTTCTTTAAATATTTCATCAAATTCTTTCATTAACATTAATGCGAGTTGTAATTTCTTCTTCACTAATCCTTGCATCTCTGCTTTTCATACGTTTGTGTTGAGTTTCTTCATCAACATCAAAACCGAATGATAAAATCTTCACTCCGCTCAGATATTTAATAATTTGTCTCGTTCCTTCTGGATTAGTTTCCTAATATCCCAACACCACCAGATTTTAGTTTCTTTAACTCACTCTTTTACAATGTGAATATTTTGTTGTACCAAGAGAAACCTCCTCAAATATTTGTCCTTCATTCCTCAATCGCATATGTTCCTCCACTGAAATATAGTGATAAAGTCTTCACCTTTTACTTCTCAGGTCTTATTGCTCTAGTTGATTTGTTGATACAATGCGTATCCGCACGGGGTGTTTTTTAAGTAAATTTTACAATATTCTCATTTGTACTACACAAGAACCTTGATTTATGAAAGTTTTTTCAGAAGCAGATTTACCCACAAGATTTATAATAATAGTTGTCACATTTATATATGTAATTGTTTATAAAACAAAATATATCCCCTTAATATCTCATCTTCGTTTCACAACAATATATTTATATTTTTCAGTCGTGTTAGCTTCCATATAATCCTCAAATTTCTTTTTACTACATAATGTTAGAGACAATTATCTCTCCAAAAAATTATTGATATCTATTGAATTTAACTTGAATAAAATAAAAGTATTAGCATTGTTTTCTGATGGAGCAGACGAGGGAAGTTGAAATGCGATTGACTAAGATAAATACAATTACAAGAAGAATGTCTCCCTCTTGTGTAGTAGCTGTCCATTACCGTTTGGTTTCTCTCATTAACACAATCATCAAAGATAACGAGGTTCTTTTTTGATTTATCCAAATCTTGAGGAGACGGTATATCATCCGTATTATCACTAAGAATACAAGTTATAAGATTTGATTTCTTTTTACATCTCTGTGTATCACAAAATAGTTGAATTATATCTTCAATGTTATAATCATTTTAAGGTTTTTTGACGTTTAAATAAACCTATTATATCTTCTTTTTGAAGATAGCATTAAAACCTTGTGAGAGTAGGGTTGATACTCTAGGGTTTAGAAACTTCGACTTTGTGAAAATTATTAAATTATCATAATCTAAAAAGTTGGGAAGTGAGGAACATTTTTAAAAGTAAGCAGGTTTTCCACATCCACTTGAACCAACTATGAGACATCTTAATGAATTTGGGAGATTTTTTATAGGTTGTTAAATTTTTATCCTTATTTTCCCAAATAGGTAAAAAATCATTCATTTATATATTTGAAAAACAGGTTTATTTTAATTTATTATTATTGGCTTTTAGAAACTCTATATTTTATCCCTAAGTTCAGGTTTAATTTCAAGATAATCCATTATTTTATTTATACAATATCTTGTGTTGATATTTCCCTGAAAATTACATCCATGAATAATATACAACAACAATCCTTTGTGAACATTTCTCTTATCGTTCCAGTTTCTTCCCTTGTAAGGAAAGGTGTGTTATGTCATCCTCATAGCTTTACATTCATTTCTCTAATCAATCTTGTAAAGTAATTCATTTTTGGTGTAAATCTAAAAGAATTATTTTCCTTTTTCATATTTTTTATTATCATTAATTAGAAGATAATCACAGAATATACATTGTTTATAGGCTTTTGACTCTGTGTTTTAATCTACCTGTCTTTTCACCATGCGGGACAATTCTCAAATTTGTCCATATGGAGAATCAGGAAAAGTCTAGCATATTTATAAAGTAAAACTTTAGCTTAAACTGAAATTCATCTATACTTTCAGTTGTATATTACCATCGACTTGTCGATATACTTTTTCATTATCAGATTCAACGACAACATTTTTTATATTAAAGGTAATTTTAAAATTATATCGATTAACTACTATTGAGCAGGAAATGTCATTTTCACCTGATATATTAACATCCTTTATTTCATCCAAGATTTACATCTTTTTAGGGTTGTTGAAAAAAAATACAAATTTCTCCTTGCATATTACAGATGGTCTTATCTTTTCTTTCTAAAGCTTCATCCATAAGGTTTTTGTTCTTTGATACTTTTTCTTGTTTTCATTGCTTTTTCTAGTTTTGAATATATATTACTAGAAGGAGAGGAGAAACTTTTGTTAGAAGATACTTTAATTGATGTTCTACCAGGTATACTAAAAGCCCCTTCCCACTGGAAGGAAATTGAAGAACTCATATTTATTTACCATAATAGTTTTTATCCAATAGTTGTTATATTTATCTTTGTTCTAATTTTACATCCCTTGACATATTTCTCAGTATCTTTAACAGATGAAGAGATTGATTGAAACTTGTCTTTTGTGTCTTGAAACATTGTATTTATTAAGTGAAAAAAGTTGGAGGATAAAATGTTTTAAGCACAGATTCACTATAAATTAAACGAAATTTTCATCAAGAAAATTTTAGTTTAAGCAAAGTTTTTATTCTATAAATATGGTGAATACAACGTACTGCGATGTTTGTAATCACGAATATGAAACATTATAGAAAACACCTCCAGAACCAACAAACACACATTTAATCTATTTCATCAAATATCTCCTCTTGAGTTGGAAAGAAAACATTGTGATATCTGTTCAAAGGATGTTTTGAAGAGTAGTTATAATCAACATCTTCAATCACAAAAACACAAAAGAGAAAAATGAGTTTAAAGTAAAAGGGAGACTATTATATTAAAAACACTGATGAGGCATTTAAAGGGCATATAAAAATAAGGATTTTTCAATTTGGAGAGACCCAGTCCATCATCAATAAGCTGAATCAATTGAAATAGTGAAACCCACGATGTTGAAAAATTTATTAAAAGACATTAAAAGAAATAAAAACTTTAAAGTTTTATATGGGAGTGAAAATGAATATGAAAAAGGACAAGATGAAGAGAACAAACTCCTTATATGAGAACAGATCTTCATTTTTATAACATCATTTCAAGATTTTTTTGAATAGTGGGGTTTATGAAGAACTATCAAGACAAAGAGGAGGATGTTGATAATACCAGTGGTAGGAAGTGGATTCAATATTAAAAAAAATCATCTTTTTAGATATACACATTCTAAAATCAAACCCTCTTAAAGCTTCTTCTTATATTGAATTACCAAAAAGAAATAAAACTAAAGAAGGCAGTTGTTAATATTAAGAACAATGATAATAAATGTTTTCTCTGGTCTGTTCTTGCTCACTTACATCCACCAAAATGTAATTCAGAAAGAGTAAAACAATATATGAAATATGAGGAATACCTTGGACATTAAAGATTTTTTAAATTCCCAATGCCATTAACAGATATTCCTAAATTTGAGAAAAGAATAATCTTTCTATTAGTGTATATGGATTAACGGATACAAACAAAATTCAAATATTAAAAATTTCAAACAACTATAAAAATGAAGAAAACACACATTGACCTTTTTATATTTTAGTGTTGGAAAAGAATTCACATTACACATACATCAATAATTTATCAAGATTAATCTCTTCTCAGGTATTCAGAACAGCAAACAAAATATATCCTTGTAAGCGATGTCTTAATTCATTTTCATACAAAAGAACGATTAAGAGCAACATTCAAAATATTGTAGTAATCATAAATCAGCTGTAATTACAATGCCTAAACCCTGGTGAAAAAGATTTATTTTGAAGATTATAATAAATCTATCATGCACCCATTTGTGATATACGCTGATTTTGAATGTATCCTTAAAAGATAAATACTGCTTCTCTAATCCAAAAGAACCATATACAAATAAATATCAAAAACATATTCCGCCTTGTGGTTTTGTTATTATATCAAATCATCTGTTGGAGAAAAGTATAACAAACTTGAACATTATCGTGGAAAAAATGCTTCACAAGAGTTTGTAAAACGATTAGAAAAGGATTGTATAAGACTCTACTAAATTAATGAAAGAAACAAATGAACCGATGAAATTAACCAAAAGAAGAAAAATTAGAAGAATTTAGAATGAACAATATCTGTCATATTTGTGAGGGGGAAAATTAAAAAAAAAGGAGTCTAAAGTTAGAGACCATTGTCATCTTACTGGTAAATACCTAGAGGTCCCGCTCATTCCTGTTATGTAATCTTAATTATAAATTACCACTTCTTTTATTCCAGTCTTTCTTCACAACAAGCGCCAACTATGAGTACACATCTGTTTATAAATGAACTTTCAAAAACACCAGGGAATATTTCTGCTACTGCTCAATATGACACAAAGTCAAAAGTATATTTCATTTTCAAAAATGATATTCACAAAACCTATAACTTTCGTATTAGGTTTTTGGATTCTTACAAGTTTATGGGAACACCACTAGCCTACCTCGCATCAAAATCTAAGCTCCACGGACTCTTTTCCAAATCTTAATTCATTCTTTCCAAAAGAGGAAATTCTCACTAAAGAGGAAATTCAGATTAAAGATGAAATTCTGATTAAAGAAGGAATTCTTACGAGAGAGGAAATTCAAACAAGGAATGAAATTCCAAAGTAAAGAGAAAATTCTTACAAGTAAGAGGAATTTATCCATATGATTATATGGATTCATTTATGAGATTTAAAGAAACACAACTTCCTTCAAAAGAAAGTTTCTATAATAACCTTTATGAAGAAGAGATAAGTGATAAGGAATATAAAACACGCACAAGAAATATGGAAAATATTTAAGATAAAGAACCTTGGAAGAATATCCCACGATTTATATCTAAAAAACAGATGTTTT
>NC_140976.1:53879460-53881741 GCF_056783735.1 Eptatretus burgeri | reverse complement strand
TTCAAACAACTATAAAAATGAAGAAACACACATTGACCTTTTATATTTTAGTGTTGGAAAGAATTCACATTACACATACATCAATAATTTATCAAGATTAATCTCTTCTCAGGTATTCAGAACAGCAAACAAAATATATCCTTGTAAGCGATGTCTTAATTCATTTCATACAAAAGAACGATTAGAACAACATTCAAAATATTGTAGTAATCATAAATCAGCTGTAATTACAATGCCTAAACCTGGTGAAAAGATTTATTTTGAAGATTATAATAAATCTATCATGCACCCATTTGTGATATACGCTGATTTTGAATGTATCCTTAAAAAGATAAATACTGCTTCTCCTAATCCAAAAGAACCATATACAAATAAATATCAAAAACATATTCCTTGTGGTTTTTGTTATTATATCAAATCATCTGTTGGAGAAAAGTATAACAAACTTGAACATTATCGTGGAAAAAATGCTTCACAAGAGTTTGTAAAACGATTAGAAAAGGATTGTATAAGACTCACTAAATTAATGAAAGAAACAAATGAACCGATGAAATTAACCAAAGAAGAAAAATTAGAATTTAGAATGAACAATATCTGTCATATTTGTGAGGGGAAAATTAAGGAGTCTAAAGTTAGAGACCATTGTCATCTTACTGGTAAATATAGAGGTCCCGCTCATTCCTGTTGTAATCTTAATTATAAATTACCTTCTTTTATTCCAGTCTTTCTTCACAACAGCGCCAACTATGATACACATCTATTTATAAATGAACTTTCAAAAACACCAGGGAATATTTCTGCTATAACAAACACAAGTCAAAAGTATATTTCATTTTCAAAAATGATATTCACAAAACCTATAACTCGTATTAGGTTTTTAGATTCTTACAAGTTTATGGGAACACCACTAGCCTACCTCGCATCAAATCTAAGCTCCACGGACTCTTTTCCAAATCTTAATTCATTCTTTCCAAAAGAGGAAATTCTCACTAAAGAGGAAATTCAGATTAAAGATGAAATTCTGATTAAAGAAGGAATTCTTACGAGAGAGGAAATTCAAACAAGGAATGAAATTCAAAGTAAAGAGAAAATTCTTACAAGTAAGGGAATTTATCCTTATGATTATATGGATTCATTTATGAGATTTAAAGAAACACAACTTCCTTCAAAAGAAAGTTTCTATAATAACCTTTATGAAGAAGAGATAAGTGATAAGGAATATAAACACGCACAAGAAATATGGAAAATATTTAAGATAAAGAACCTTGGAGAATATCACGATTTATATCTAAAAACAGATGTTTTATTGTTAGCTGATGTGTTTGAAGCTTTTAGATCACTCTGTCATAATAAAAATTGTTATGGGTTAGATCCTGCCCACTATTTCACAGCTCCTGGTTTAGCTTGGAGTGCAATGTTGAAAATGACAAAACAAGATATAGATTTAATCAGTGATGTGGATATGCTTTTGATGATTGAGAAGTCCAAGAGAGGTGGAATATCACAAGTATGTTCAAAAAGATATGCTAAAGCAAATAATAAATATCTCCCAAATTATGATAGTGAAAAAGATAGTAATTATTTGATGTATTTTGATGCTAATAATTTGTATGGATGGGCAATGTCTCAATCTCTACCTTATGGTAAATTAGAGTGGGTGGAAGAAAAGGATTATGAAAAGGCTTTGATGAATATTGTTATTTCTTCTCAAGAGGAATTGAATGACGAAGAAGAAGGTTATTATTTTGAAGTTGATTTGAGGTACCCGAGTGATCTTCATAATAAGCATAAAGATCTTCCTTTTGCATGTGAGAAAGAAACTCCAAAGAAAGAATGGTTAAGTGATTATCATAAAAGTTTTAATATTAAAGGTAAATCAACAGAAAAGTTATTAACAACATTCTATGATAAAGAGGGATATGTTTTGCATCAGAGAAGCTTAAAACAGTTTTTGAGAGAAGGATTGAGAGTAGCTAAAATTCATAGAGTTTTAAAATTTAAACAAAGTCCTTGGGTGAAAAAGTATATTCAATTCAATACAGATATGAGAGCAAATACAAAAGTAAAATTTGAAGGGGACTTTTATAAATTAATGAATAATGCTGTATTTGGAAAGACTATGGAAAATGTTAGAAACAGACAAAACATTAGATTCGCAACATCTTGGAAAGAAGCTTCGAGATTGATAAATAAACCAAGTTTTGAGAGAGAAGAGGTTTTTTCAGAGAACTTTTCTGCAATTCATATGAAAAAGGAAAGTATTGTAATGGATAAACCAATT
>NC_140976.1:53869460-53874460 GCF_056783735.1 Eptatretus burgeri | reverse complement strand
ATAATGTTGGAAAAACAAAAAAGAAAACTTGTAAGTGTTAAGATTAAAAGAATAAGTTGAGAAAACACCTTGCCCCACCTGTGCAACTGCAGTGCACGGAGCAAGGAAATCAAGAGAGAATACCAGGTAACCCATCTGAGGGTTGGTTTCCTTAATCCGTCGAGGTTGTGTCCAAACCTGGAAGGTACGAGGTCGCTGGCCACGACCTTTGCCTTCCCGGTGAGGAGGTGGCGGAAAAACGCAGGCGGAAGGGAAGGTTACAGTGCAGCCAACTCAAAATCGGTAAAATATCCATTAAAAGAACAGGAATTGAGATTAGTTCTGATGTGATAATAATTGGAAATTTAAAGCGAAGTTCTGAAAGAACAGCGGACGAAGCTCGGCTGCTCGTGAAAACGATGTGTGGAAATGGAAGGTAGGAGGGAATGATAACCCACAGAGGGAAGGATGCCCCCATTGTGAAGTGGAGGAATGTGTGCGCCTTGCCTGAAGGGTAAAGGTGGGGGTCGTGTTCGTCTTTGAGATTTTTTTTTTTTAACGAGTCAACGGGAGAATTTGTGTCAGATGTGCCGAATAAAGCCTTGATTGTGATCTCCAAGTCCAGGAGTACATACAACACGAATTAAATTGGGAATTATTTAATCGCGGTTGGATATAAATAAAAGGTAATTTAATGTAGAGTCAAATAGTTCTGAAATGTGTTTAAATTAATTTGTATACGTTTTAATGTGTGGGTCGAACGCATGGACGCAGTTTGTTGTGGATGTGGAGATGGGGTGAGACGCGGGACCAAGGTGCGAAGGAAGGAGAGGTGGGATAAAAGGAGGGGGCTCGCTGTGTCGAAGTGCACATGATGTGCCCAGAGGCGTGCTGTGTCTTCACTCGTCGGTGAATGAAACAATGACATCCAAGAACCAGGACAAAGACATTAGGCAAGCTGAAGAAATGTTTTTGGGGGAGATGACTCGTGGTCTTTGAACACGCGTCCATTGCGGACCTTGTCACGGAGCATTAATCCTCTGCCTGGCGCGATCAAGTTTTTGTACGAAAGTGGACAGAGGAGCATGTTTGTTGTCCTTATATGAGCCTCGATCTGTCAGGATAAATTATTTGTATTGAAATTGACCATAAAAACGGTTATCGTGCTGAATGTGTTGGTGCCCTGCTGTGAAGTGCGGGCTGTGCGCGATCTTTGTTTGGAAGAGTCGGGCTGCGTGAAGTTTGCCTGAATACGGGGAGAAGATTTGGAAAAGAAATATATATTTTTTTAACCGAGTGAGGCACGGAAAATTATCAACACGGTTGGTTGCATCATTATTGTGAAGAGCTCGGTTTTACAATCAATTGTGGTTGGAATCTGTGGTTGAATGTACGAAGTAAGCCGTGTGTTGAGCCCTCGAAGGAGGGAGGGCTGTACGGTGTGCGAGATGGAGCACGAAGCACGAGTGTGGTCAACATCTGGGCCGCATTGAAATCGGCCGTGCCGAGGGTGCTGTGTAAATTTTCGAAGCAGTTCATCCTGGCCTTGTAAGTTTGCAAGTACACATGTGCAAATGGACAAGACCATTGTGTGCTGGACCCTGAGTAAATTCCACAATGTGCCAACCCCCTACAGCCCCCTGCACCTCCGAAGAGTCTGGAGGTATGGCTGCCCTTTGAGCTGTGCAGCCTCGGTTCAAATCTCAACGCAGCTCTAAACTGCCACCCTGGTGTTTCACATGCACTGCAAAGTTTGCTAACATCGGTTCGTGAACATTAAAGATCCCACGATGCTTTTTGTGAAGAGTTGGCAAGTTATTCCAGGCACCCTGAACATTAAGCTACAAAATTGCTGCTCGAACGTGCAGGGGCACAGCTGCTGTCAGGATGGGCATGGGTCGGGACTCGAGTCGTCAGTTGCGTGCAGTACGTGGCGACAGATTAGTATCAATTGTCACAAGGACGTGTTCGTGCAAATGATGCAGTGTCCCTCCACCGATACACACATTGGAATAAATAATCTCACCGATCTGGGAGGAATGACAGGCTGAGTCAACCTCAGGAACCAGGGATACTGAGAGTCAGGAGTCGCCAAGAGCCACAAACAATAGACATTGTGCTCTGACGGTTTGAAAGAGGAAATACGAATCGTGCAAGTGAGGTGTGGAGTGTGTGTTGGGATTTACTTTAGGCTCATGTAAAAGATAATTGAGAATTTGGCAGATTTTAAAAACAATTACCATGACAAGTTTGAATGAAGAATGAGTTAAAATCGCAACTGTGGCTGTGGACATTATTACATACACAACTCAGCCGGGAACAGAGGAAAATACTTTATTTTATTTTGGGCAGCACCAAATGCTTTGCAGAAGTGTGGTCCAAATGGATGAATGGATGATATCTGATTAGGCAGTGTTGGTTGACTCACTGTTAGAGTAAAATGTGGTAATCGAAAGATGTCCGATACTGGACATAACTGTCAGGGTATGTAGTGTACACTGAGAATAACATCTTGGAAAGTGATTCTGTGCTAATTGCGGTATGCAATCTAGCTGAGGGTGAAAGCATATTCCTGATATGTGTATACTGTACAGATGACACAATGTAGGGGAACTGTGGAATTAAGAGGATATTTAATGTCACAAAGTGTGCTAGTCAAGAATAGTTAAATCGATAATAATATATTGAGCACATATGAAGAAGAAAAAAAAAACTACAACAACGACATCCTCCCTGGCTACCTTCCACCATCGGCCTTTCCGATGAGCATACGTGCCAAGCGCCTGTGGGGGAGTTCCATTGGCAATCAACGCTACCTAACTACCTGGTGCTTGCAGCGGTATCGAGTTGCAGGTTCAAGTACCATCGAGCCGGATTGTCAAGGATTGCACGAGGCAGGAAGGTCCAAGGAAGCTTCTCACCTCCAGCTCACCTTCCCTCCGAGGGGGAGTATCAATAACGACCCAACGGGGTCCCTTTTGGGGGGGGGGTGTGTCTGGTGGGGGCCAGTCCTTAAGCAGCACCTGTATGGGTGCTTGTGTATAAATTTCCATTTATTTTATATTCTAATGACTCTGCCCTTATGTGCTTCTTATGGGCTTCATGATGGTGCCCAAGGAGCCACTGGGTTGTCTGGACCGCCTGGAGAAGCGGGAGGCAGTGGAACTGTTGGTGGTTCAGGTCCTATCGGACCTCCGGGCCCAAGTGGTCATGATTGGCCCTCATGGTGATGGGAGTAGGCCAGGAGCACCTGGTAAACATGGATGGCAATGCTGGAGACAGGGGTCTGCAAGGGGAGTCTGCAACACCAGGACGCCAAGGGGCGATTGGGATAATTGCACCATCAGGATCATCTGGGTCAGTGGGTGAGCAAATGGTGGGTGCAGGTGAGCACATACATCTGTGGTGAAGGTAGTGGTGTGAACCCATGGGTCGGTTCGGGCAGGCAGAATTCACATCTTTGTTTACGTTGAGATCTGAATTTGTTGTCTTCTGACGTCAGCATCGGTTGGTATTTTAAAAACGCGTTTTTCATATCATAGCAGCCACCGTACCTGGGAAGGCTCTCTGTGCATTGTATTGTCATAATGGTAGACCGTGAGGATATGTACGCTCTCTGATGACAACCAACTTATGAATGGGAAAGAAGGGTGCGGTCGGTGAAACTGACTCTACTGCTCCCTCTAGCGGTCGTGCTTGCTGCTGATACCCAGCCCCTACAACAAAGTGGTTACCCAAAAGGTTTGCTCGTTTTGGCTCATAAAAATGAGCTGCACGAGCAAAAGGGGGATGATGTAGAAGGAGGTGCTGAGAATATGGTACACTCAAGAACTTGCAGAGGTGGGAGAAAATCGAAAATTTGTAAAATCGAAAGTTTTGGAAGAAGCTATGTGTTATCAAATGTTTGTGGTGTGTGCTGCCTTTGGGCTGTTGGGTGCATCACTGGTTGGAGCATGACTGTGCTGCTGATGTGGTGTCCCTATTACCAGTGTACTGATGTTCATTTTTTTTTTTTTTTTGCCAGTCTTAAAGGAGTGACAGGCTGAGTTAGCCCTCTGGGGTTCGTTTAGTGGTAAATGAAAGTTGAGCTCAGGGCTCTGGGATCCTGGTCACCAATTTAAGGGCACGGCCAAACAGTACATATAATTATTGGTAGAATGTCTGGAAAATATATGGACATATATAAATGAAGATTAATTCTTGTGATGCTAATAAATATTGTGAAAGAGTTTGACAACAGGGTGTTCGAATGGAGGAACGTCCTAAAGATGCAGTGGACTGGACTTTTTCAGGTATTATTGGTTACCCATGGAGCTGTCAAGAAAAGGTAAGCCAATCATGGATTCACGCATCTCATTGCAAAAGGATACAGGAAATCGAAAAGAGAAAGAAATGTTACTGGAGGTTTATGACAGATGTGGCAGTGTTTGATTAGCATGTGTATAATCGTGATAATATGGACAATAACAGATAGTGAGGATATTTTGGGAATGTCATAGAGATCAGAATGTTTGGTAGGTCAATGGTAGGGGAAACAAGGAATGGGTTGTGACAGGGTGCACAGGGAAGAAAGAAAAAAGGTAAACATTGGGATCAATTGCATTAGGAAGGCGTATATGGGAAAACACGGATTACCCTTGTTTGCAGTTCCACTCCAGGGGGAGAACATGTGTGGGTACATAGTCCGTAGACAAGATAGACCAGTTTTAACTAAAGTAGAGAAGGCATCAGTGGAAGGTAGAATAATAGAAATAAAAAGTAATTGGGAGAAGGGGGGTTATAATTGCACGAACTATGCGCATTGGTATTACCCTAAGTACAGAACTATTAAGCAAAAGGCTGTGGGACAGGGCCCGACAAGAGCAATAAAAGTAACGAATTATGATGGATTGAAGAAGGGGGAGGGATTAGAAAAGTACCCCCCACATTTTCAGCTCATGCACAAACAAATTGGATTGATTTGTCTAGTTAGAGGACAAGGGGGGGGACCCCATTTAGGAGAATCAACATGCCAGTATTAT
>NC_140976.1:53764460-53864460 GCF_056783735.1 Eptatretus burgeri | reverse complement strand
TACTCTTAATTTTGTAATTGGTATTACAGTGTGGGGAACAGAACAGTCAACATTTTGGTGTTAGTTTCATGCAAATCGGATAAGAATTGACCGTGTTATGACTAAAACCACACATTTTGCAATGTCATGACCCCCCTGACCTTTGACTCCCAACCGCTAATAAGGGTTATTCCGTCATTGTGTCATGTCACATATCACAAGATGGGGCATTGAATTCTGAACATTTTGGCATTAGTTGCATGCAAATTGGATACAAATTGACCGTGCTATGGTAAAAAGACGATTTTGACCTTTTCATGACCTTGACCTTGACCTTTGACCCGATCGCTCCCAAAATCTAATCAAATGATCCTCGGATAATAACCAATCATCCCTCCAAATTTGCTGCGATTCAGTTCAATACTTTTGGAGTTATGCGAATAACAAACAAACAAACAAACACACATGTTCACAAATGAATAAATAAATACAAAGCGATGAAAACATAACCTTCGCAACAAAGTTTGCGAAGGTAACTACAAAAACAGGAGTGAGGGAGGGGGGCAGGGATGAAAACAAAAAACAGGGATGAAAACAACCTCCAGTCACCTTCAGGTGGTGGAGGTAATTATTCTATGTTTCATCAACTAATGCAACTAAGAGTAATTTGCTCTTTAATTGGTCTTTAGAGAAAAAGAAAGACACAAATTAACTTCACTTAGACTCACTTTAGAGGTAAGTAGGGATGTCCCAGAAACATTTCAGGGAGTCAATCATTGACCTTGAAAACTGAAACATATTATTTGTGATACATCTCAAGTTTGTATCTCACCTTTCTTTGCAATTCCAAAATGTTTAATCTTCAATTTGTACCAACTCAATAACCGACGTTTTAGGTGTATTATGAATGTAAAGCATTTCTTGAAAAAATGTGTTTAAAATTCCTTTCCCATTATGGACAGGTCAGTGATCTTTCTACCTTCTACCTCCTCCTTTCTACACTTGCACCCTTTGCTCTGTCCATGCTCCCCCCCCCCACACCTCCCACGCATTCCCTCCCCCTCCCCCACCCCTGCACTCCCCCTCCCCAGACTTCTACAGGGAGCACATGATCTACCAAGAATCTCCTACTGGTGAAACTCCCAAAATCACTGCTTATCTCCACTCATTCGCTCCTCTTCCCCAACCTGTGGAATCAACTCCCACACACTCTTCAATCTCATCCTTCCCTACAGGTCTACAAGACAGCTGTTCTCCACAATTTCAGCAATGTTAGGATGGCCTGGGTGGGGAGCATATAATAATAAGCTGTCTAACGTAGGTTTGAATCTCGGCCCAGCTATACTGTCATCCCGGTATTTCACAGGTGGGGTGATTCATTCATGTGTGTCGTCCTGTGAATGGACGTTAAATCGGGTGTCCCATCTGCTGGCATTCGTTGGTGGACATCAAAGATCCTTCGTGAAGAAGTGGTGAGCTCTCGCCAGCAAACTGTCCAAATTACAAATTACTGTCCTAACCGATAGAGGGCATGCATCAGTGGAACAGCCGTGCCCTCAACCAATGGTGCTACCAATAGCCTTGTGCTCTACACCAAATAAGACAACCCACAATCTCAGATCCCCCATCCAAAACCATAATCTTTTATACCCCCATTAACCTTCCCCAAACCCATCTCTTTACAAGTTTACAGTTTTTACTTCCTGATAGTTTGTGGCTGTATCCATTGTTTTCACAACAGGAACTGATACTCTCCATGTCTCCCATTATTTTGGCCCGAAACACCACTGTTGGTGTGTTCTATTCCGCTCTTTCTACTGTTTCTTTTGCTCTGGATTCTCCACGAGCCTCGACTTTCTCAACAAAAAAATTAAAAAATGGTTTTCAAGGTTAAAAGAGTGTTGGCTTAAAATAATAAATTAACCTTCTAAGATTTTCACACCTCTATCAAAACCAAAATGGTTATGGTACATTCAGCTTTGCACACAATAAATAACTGGTACTACAAGGTGAAAGGATACCACAAGGTAGCAAACTCACCTTTTAGCCATCTTGTCTGGGTTTGATTTCTGACCCAACTATAAACCATCATTCTTGTACAAAGTGGCAAGGCACATCTCCTGAGGCAGAGACGTGAAGCCAGTTGGCAAGTCTGCTAGCATTCGTTAGTGGATGCTAAGGATCCTTCGGGACCTCATATATATATATATATATATATATATATATATATATATATATATATATATATATATATATATATATATATATATATATATATATATATATATATATATATATATATATATATATATATATATATATATATATATATATATATATATATATATGAGCCTGGTGTTGGCGCAGTGGTTATGGCAGGGGCTTGGGATCCAAAAGGTCCTGAGTTCAAGCCCCGTTGGGCCACTGAATTGATACACCAGGGGGTTGACTCAGCCTGTCATCCTTCCGAGGTCAGCGAAATGAGTACCAGTGTACTGGGCCAGTGTATACCCCGGTTAAAATAGGTGCACCAGATCCCTGTGTCGTAAGAGGTGACCAGGGTTGCGTCAGGAAGGGCATCCGGCGTAAAACATGTACCAAATCACTATGCGGATCATACGGATGATCTGCTGTGGCGACCCCAAACGGGAGCAGCCGAAAGAAGAAGAAGAAGATTATATATATATATATATATATATATATATATATATATATATATATATATATATATATATATATATATATATATATATATATGAGCCTGGTGTTGGCGCAGTGGTTATGGCAGGGGCTTGGGATCCAAAAGGTCCTGAGTTCAAGCCCCGTTGGGCCACTGAATTAATATACTAGGGGGTTGACTCAGCCTATCATCCTTCCGAGGTCAGCGAAATGAGTACCAGTGTACTGGGCCGGTGTATACCGCGGTTAAAATAGGTGTACCAGATCCCTGTGTCGCAAGAGGCGACCAGGGTTGCGTCAGGAAGGGCATCCGGTGTAAAACATGTGCCGGATCACTATGCGGATCATATGGATGATCCGCTGTGGCGACCCCTAATGGGAGCAGCCGGAAGAAGAAGAAGAAGATATATATACATACATATACCATCGGACCTCGCCATTCACAGTTTTGTGAATCGCGGACCACGCATATTCGTGGTTTATAAAATGTGACCTGCTTCGACTTTTGTGGCCTGATGCTTGAATATTCGTGGTATTTTCACTTTTTCACGGGTGTATTTGTGGGGGGGGGGGGGGGTCCATGTTTTTGTGGTTTCACGAGCATTTTCACGGTTTCGCTGTTTTTATGCGTGCACATTCACGGTTTATCATGGGATTTTTGATTTTTCCTCATGAATCGTGAACCGCCAGGAACCTATCCACCCTTTTTCCATTGGAAGAATGCCCCGCAATTCGCAGATTCATGGCATTTTCCAGAAACATATCCCCATGAATAGGTGTGTGTGTGTGTGTGTGTGTGTGTGTGTGTGTGTGTGTGTGTGTGTGTGTGTGTGTGTGTGTGTGCTGTAGATATTAGCGAGCGATGCTTAGAGCATACGAACTGTGCTTCACCATTGTCTTGGGTCGCTCACCTGCATTTTTTAAACATTTCTGTTATTCATTTTTCTTTTCCCATTTATTTATACTTTCATTTATGGATGTTGTGATGATGTCTGATTCTGTGATCCCCCCCCCCCCCCGGTGTACTCGCTTCGATGTCAATCGGCACGCAAAATTTCAGCTTTCTATGTACATCACCCGGAAGGCACTGATCTTTAATATCAGTCAGTAAGTGAGTGAGTCAGGGATTAGAAAGAGCTACATATATATATAATGTTTTTGGGGTGGATGGAGGAATTTCATAGTCAAGGTAGGATTGTATCGTGTAACATGGTCCGTGGATGGTTAGGAAACATCTCGATGTAAATGAAGTTGGGAAAACTGTAAGCTTGAGATTATGTATTACCACATGGTGGTGCTGTTAACTACGTAGGGTTTAAGGCTAGTTCTCCCAGTCAGTGTGACCACTCCTCATTTTCATCAATGCCAAGGTGAGCCAATGAAAAAAGCCAAGAATTCACAAGGTTTCGGAAAAGCTATGATAATAGAAAACCTATACGCCAAAAAAACCTATAGAAAACCAAGACGCCAAGGTGAACAACGAATAGCCAAGATCTTGTGAAAAAAGCCAAGGAGTGGTCACACTGCTCCCAGTATGTGATTGACCCCCTGTGACCTTTTCCTACATTTTTGCATTTACAAAGCTGGAAATGAAAAGGAACCATGTTCTTCCAACAATAACAGAGCCAAACGTTTCCGAGCAAGCAAAAACCTCGCCTTCCCGGCTTCGTACCGGCAGGCTACGCCCCCGAGGCTGATGATTGGGCGGGGTGATGTCAGAGAAGGAGAAGGAGAAGGTGCTCGAGAGACGACAGGTAAACGGTGTAACAAGTAAAATAAAATAAAAAGACATAAAATGTCAGCCCCCATTTTATTAATAATTTTCCTGTTCATAGTTAAAGGGCTAACCCATATTTATGTACAACTAAATTAGCCACCAGTCTTCCAGTTCACCATCTTTGATCAGATCACAAAATAAAGCGACGTCAACATGTACACCATCATGTACTGTGCTTGTGCCAAGGATTAACAAAATCGGACGGTGCAAGTCTGAGAAACGGTTAGGGACACATTTAAGTCACAAAATGGCCGTCAGTCAGCCATCTTGGACCTCATCTCAAAAACAAATGATGTGCATATGTAAGAAATCATTCATTATCTTTGTGCCAAGTTTGAACAAGTTCGGTAAATGAATGTCCGAGAAAAGGGTGAGGATATGTTCGACACGGTTTTGTTTTTTTTACAACTAAAATTGCCACCAGTAAGCCATCTTTGATCGCATCACGAAACAAAATGATGTGCATATGTACACCATCATGTGATGGTGTACGCACACACAGACATGAAAATCGAGACCAAATCCATCAGCCCCCATTTTGGACTAAATCCAACGGGAACTAAAAATACCAAACTGGAATATCTTGTACAGATAAGTGTCCAGCCCCGAGTTAATACTTGGTGGAAGCACCTTTGAAAGCAATTGCAGCTATGACTCCGTTGGGAGAGGTCTCCACCAACTTTGCACACCCTGATAGGCCAACATTTGCTCCTTCTTCTGTACAAGCAACATTACATCTGTGGCTTGCTACAGAGACCATGTAAACCTGTACGAACCCGTTTCATGGTGGGGTTGTCAGCGACTAAATCGTCTGCCCCACCAGGTTTTCTAGTGAGGAGGGTGAATGTTTATGGACACCCAGCAGGATTAAAAACAAAACCTGTCAAAGAGAGGAGGAGCTCCTTGTGAGCCAACAGCCAACCATATCTTGGCCTAACTGTGCCTGCAGAGGTCCTCCTGCAGTTGGGTTACTTTCTTTATTCTTAGGAGGTTCGTGGCAAGATTTGTACTCCGGCCACCGTAAAACCCTTCACACCGCAAAAGACATTAAAAATGAAAAGAGAACTGAAAACCCACACCCAGGGGAGTACCTCCTGTGCAGCTACCCTTCGCAGAGCAATTCAGCGGATGACGGGATTGGGGCAAAGCCTTCAGGACCCCCACTCTTTGATGATGGCAGGAAAAACATGGGGTAACCTTCCCAGCTTGGATTGCGGTAGTGTGTGTCAGGGTGGTGCTGAGGTGTCATCCACCATATGGCGGTTTCCTTGGGTTAACATGAGGCGGTCCCTTTTGGTGGGTGCCTGGAATGTCCTGTCCCGAAGTTAGGATGATCACCTGTCTGTTATAATCTGAGCTCAAGCGTTTGAACATCGGTATTGCAGCACTCTCTGAGATTCAGAGACCAGATTGCGGCGAGACCATGGCGTGTGGTTACACCTACTATTGGACTGGTCGCTCTGATGGTGACCATGCCCAAGGAGTTGCTGTAGCTGTGTCCAATAAGCTGACGCCAATGATAATTGAGGTAACAACGGTCAACGAGAGCATATTATGAGACATATGATTCATCACTCCTTGGGTGTTGTTTCCCTGATCTCTGTATATGCTGTGACTGAGGCGAGTGATCTCACTGTGAAGGACGCATTCTGTGCCACACTCGAGTCTGTGGTTGATAAGTGACCCAGGCGAGATACTCTTCGAGTCTTGGGGGATTTCAATGCATTGACTGGAACTAATAAGGATGGTTATGAGATGTGTTGGTCCCCATGGGACTGGAACTGTGGATCAGAATCGCACCAAGTTCCTTGACTTTGCAAAAAGTCATGGACTTAGGGTGTCTGGTTCATGGTTTCAGCGCCCACAGGCTTATTGCTGGAATTGGTATTCCAACGCTGGTGGTGTGGCAAAGGAGATTGACCATGTGCTCGTTGATGGTCGCTGGAGGATTATTCAGAACCAGAGGGTCTACTGGCGTGCTCAGTTCCTCAATGGTGACCACAGACTTGATGAAGCAACTCTGAAGTTGCAGCTTAAATCTGGGAGAATGGTACCATCCCAGCTTAGGCTGGATGTTGGCAAGCTCAAGGATGAGAGGGTAGCTGAGGAGTTTGCGAACATGCTGAGTGGAGGTTTTGGGGGTCTGCGTGCTTCGAGGTGCTGAATGAGGAGTCTGAGCCACTGGGATTACAGGTTTCCTGGGTCAAAACTAAGATCCAGGCTTTCAATGACATCTTGGATGCTGCTGGCCTGTCTGTGCCTGTTTGTGGTGAGGATGTTGAGGTCGTGGAGATATTCACTTCCCTTGGCAGTGATATTCATGTCTGCTGGCTGTGAGTCAGAGGTCAATAGACGTCTTGGTCAGGCCTGGGGAGTCATGGATTCACTGGATCATGGGGTGTGGCGCTGCCGGTACCTGTGCGGGAGGACGAAAGTCCGAGTCTTCAGGTCCTTGGTGCTTCCAGTCTTGCTCTATGGATGCGAGACTTGGACTCTGACCAAGGATCTGAGACGGAGACTTAATTCCTTTGGTACCAGGTCTCTTCGGAGAATCCTTGGCTATCGCTGGTCAGATTTTGTGTCCAACGAGCGGTTGCTGAGAGAGACTCGGATGAAATTTGTTACCTGCATGGTCCGTGAGCATCAGTTGTGGCTGTATGGACATGTGGCTTGTTTTCCTGATGCTGATCCTGCTCACCAGATTCTCTCAGCGAGGGAGTCTCGTGAGTGGAGGAGGCCAATGGGCCGACCACATGCCTCGTGGTTGCAGCAGGTTGACCAGCATCTCAAGGAGATGGGGATGGGCCTGGCATCTGCCTGGGGGAAGGCCAGACGGAGGCCCCTGGAGTACCGGCGGAAAGTGGACGCAGTGATGCGCTATTCTGGCACATGCTCCCATACCTGACCGGACCTTTTTGAGTAATGGCTTCCTTTTTGCCACCCTACCATGCAGGCCAGACTTGTGGAATTCTTGGGATATTGTTGTCACAAGCACACAGTGAACAGTCTTTGCCAAAAAGGCCTGCAGCTGTTTCAAAGTTGGCATTGGCCTCTTGGTGGCTTCTCTCATCAGTCTCCTCCTTGCTTGGTCATCCAGTTTGGAGGGACGGCCTCATCTCGAAAGTGTCTTGGTGGTACCATCCCATAAACCTTCCACTTATTACTGGTTATTAATAAGCCTACCATGGTTGAGCAGGCCAAAAAACGTGGCGGCTTCAGACCCCAGTGAGGTAACCCAGGATATGCCTTAAGACCCCATAGAAAGTGAGGTGGTTGAGGATGCATCTGATAAAGGTAATAATTAAATAGGCCGTTAATTATCTTCGAAAGATGTGTTTTAATTAACCCAAACACCCAATTTTCATTTGTACACTTCCTTGGAGTTTTCTTACTATTTATGCAAAGTTTCAGGCTGCTCTGTTTTATGATTTTGGAGTTATGTCACACACACACACACACACACACACACACACACACACACACACACACACACACACACACACACACACACACACACACACACACACACACACACACACACACACACACACACACACACACACACAGTGCTCCCTGTGACATTTAAGGCCTTTGAAATATTTTTATGTCCATCCCCTGATCTGTGCCTTTCCACAACTTTAGCCCAGAGGTCTTTTGAAAGCTCCTTGGTGTTCATGTTTGAGTCTGCTGTGAAATGCATTACACAGCAGAGGAAACCTACAGGAACAGCTGATTTTATTCTGAAATCATCAGAATCACGACAATTTAACACAGGTGGAGGCCAATTAATTTGGTGTGTGATTACGTCGGTGAATGGTTACACCTGAGCTCATGTACAATGGCTGTTATAAGGGGGTGGATACTTATCCAACCAAAATATTCCAGTTTTGTATTTTTAATTAATTTTCTGAAATTTGTTTTTCACTTGGAAGTTGTGCATTACGATGTGTAAATAAAAGGTGGAAAAAAAAGTCTGATTTCATGCAATTTAATTTCAGGCTATAAGGCAAAAAAAGGTGAAAATTTTGAATGGGGTTGCAGACTTTCTCTTGGCACTGTAAAAAGAGTTCGCTATCTATCATATGCAGGTAACTTGGCCGGATTTAAATTTCCGCTTTCACCTAATTTGGCCACTGCCTTTGTCCGAATCATTGCCATGCCTCCATGAGTTATGCAAAGGAGCAACCAGGTGGTGTACACACATGAATGAATGGGTTTGTTTCATGAAACTTTTTCTCCAAAAACGTCTCAAAATTCAGCAATACGAACACCTGTACAATAAGCCATGGAATTTGTTTATGCGAGAATACTGTTGTCATAATGGGATGCAAACACGACATCAATAACAGTCATCTCAACACAAATTTGGATGTCATTTGACTTGAGCAAATCATGTCCCAAGACATGCAACTCAGGACATCTCGGACATGAACGGAGATATGTTTTTAGCCACTGCTGTAAAATGTGAATTACTCTTCATTTTCACACGAGTGACACATTATGCCTGGCATAGGAACATTGCAGATTTTAAGTGTGAAACTTAACGAAACCTCCAAGGTACTAATCAGCATCGATTGCCATATTTGACTGCCAAATGCTTCATCAGCTATAAGTTAAACTTCACAGAAATTCAGATCTCCAAGCCAATAACGTTCCATTAACATAGCAAGATACCAGGACTGTGATCAGCAAGAGACCAGCTTATAAGCAAACTATGCCTCGTGTCTGAAAGAAGGTTCATGCAGGTTCACACCTACCCCAGAGAAAAAGCAGACAAAACTCTGTATTCCTCAAACCCCAAGACTGACATCATATCCAGGGACCAAATCTTGTTTCTCATCCACATTTACGACCTCTGATGTTCTTGGAAAAACCGTCTTTTCCTTTTTGCAGATGACTCCACATTCTGTTGCACAGTACATCATCCCACTGACGGGCAGATATCAGCAGCGTCACTCTCTGTCCATCTGAAATAGATTAGATACTGGACTGATAAATTAAATGGAACACGTTTTTCAATCCTGGAAAATCTCAATCTTACCCTGTCACTCCAGAAGGGGACTGGCAGTATAGCCTGGGCCCTCGAGGTATGCACACTCAACTTCTAAGCTGTCTCGCCTGGGTTCAAAAATCAACCCAGCTACATAAACTGTCATCCTGGTGTTTTACAGGCAGGGAGATTTGCCAATGTGTGTGCCCATCCCTCGGATGGACATTAAACTGGACATCTCATCTGCCAGCATTCGTTGATGCGTGTTCAAGATCGGACGGTTTACTTTGCGAAGAGTAGGCAAATTATCACCGGTACCCTGGCCAAATTCCTCTGTGGTACATAAACCTTAATTTTGCATCCGATTTTGCAAATGACCCCATCAAATGTAGTTAGTAAATCACCAAAAGAATGTGCACTTCAATGTGTATGGGCCAAGGCAAGGTATCACATTACTATTTCTTGTATGGATTGGTTAAAATACAAAGGCATGGCAGGGCAAAAAACCCCCCTCAATTTTATAACCATTTTTTGAAAACCTTCAATTTTACAACCCTTTTCAAAAGGGACTGCTACACTGGAATGGCACTTGGTAAAGCACGTACCTCTGCCAAGCCGGACAATTTACATTTTGTTTCCCCCAACAAGCCGGATCTGCATTGGGACCTGAACCAAAATCAAATTGGCTTGTTCTTGTCACATACCCAACTCATCCTTCAAGTTTTATCAGAACCTGTCCACAACTTTTTGAGATCTCATGCTATTATCTCGTTTTTGGCCCTATCTCTCAATGGTGAAGAATCAATTTTAAAATTCTAGTATCTGGATTCAGACCTGAATCCATCCATCCATCCATCCATCCATTGGGACCATACTCTGTGCAGAGCGTTAGTGCTGCTAAAGCAGTCTCCTTGGCTATTGGACACAATGCTGGACGGGTCGCCACTCCAACACAGAGACGCGAATCATTACCAAAATCAAAAGATTTCGTCCTCGTCACAGACCCAACTTCTCCACCAAGTTTTGTCTCAATCCGCTCATACATTTTTGAGGTATCCTACTCCCAGACAGACAATTAGGGGTGAAAACAATCTCCATCCACCTTTGGTGGCAGAGGCAAAATTGGCAAAGCAAAATGCGATTTTTAACCCCTTAAAATTGGAATGGGAGTGAGAGGGGGCTTAAATTCGAAAAAATACAAGACGTTTATGGGTGCATTGGACCAAGGTGCTCCAAGCCAAACTTGAAGTGGATGGGCTCAGCAATGGAGGAAAGGTGGGTGTGCAATTGTAAGAAGAGACCAAAAAAAAAAGAAATAGTGCAGAAATCATCAAATTGGCTGCAGATATACATATCTACTTTCATACATACGAGGATATCAACAAATTTCAAAGTAGAACTTAAAACATCGTTTAGCATTCACCGATTAGCTTTTTAATCGATCCAATGTCAAGGGCTGACAGGAAGACCTCGAGCTACACACACTCGCCTCTAAGCTGTCTAGCCTGGGTTCAAATCGCGACCCAGCTATGAACTGTCATCCCGGTGTTTCACTTGCTGGGTGATTCATCAATGTGCGTGCCATCCCTCGGATGGACGCTAAGTGGGTATCCCAAACTCTCCCGACAGAAAACTCTGCTTTACATGGGTACTCGTAAAGCTTAAATATTGCACAGTGTCAAATAAATTATCGTGCTCAAACGATGCTGCCTCCCATCTTTAAAGAGTTACACACTTAGAGACCAAACTGGGAAAGAAAGTAAGAAAGAAAGAAGGTAACTGCTGCAGCAAGTGAAGATATCATTGTGTCCTTCAAAGTGAATAAAGCATTCCAAAAGGAGATGCTTTTCCAAAAGAGATGGTCGAGTCAATCCAATATTGTCACATTTAGTAAAATCCTTGTACACCAACCACAATAATTGCTTTTTCATTCCACCTTTGATTACAAAGAAATGCAATTTAATGTCCAAAACAGCAAGGGCCCACAGGACCACAGCCACATTCATGGGATGTTACCAGGCAACGCAGTTTACAATGGTTATTTGAGGATTTTCTTCAACACTCTTCTGGCACATCATGTGAAATACAAGGACCTTGCTAGCCTGCAGCAGTCATGAGTAATGGTAGCATCACGTGTTTCTTTTTTGTTTTGTTTTTTTGGCGCCAGCTCACAGCCCTCTCTGCAAGAGCCAAAAGGGCTCTGAGCAAGGTTTCACGATGACATTTTGCCATGTAAATGGTAGAAGTTGCGGGCAATGACAATCAGCAAAACCACCAACTCAAACATTTGGCACCTGCAGGATTGCTTGGTAGACTTTTTTGTAATTAGTACAATCCCACAGGTGAACACTTCAAAGGATCCAGCATGCATTCGGGGAAACTTGCTAGTGGGCACGATTCATAATTAGATAATGATCAAGCATCAAGATAAAGACCAAAAATATGAATATGGATGACAATCAACAATCCTGATGACGCAATCCCACTCTGCATATATCTATCTATAATGGCGCAGATGCGTATATATTGTTTATTGTTGTGGTGTTTGGCTTTGAGGGGGGGTAAAAGAATCGATATTTAGTGTTTAACGATAGTTATTTCATCGCATTTCATAGTATCACCCCCATGAGAACCGACTGTAATTTGGTGTTTTTTTTGTGGCCAAAAGCAGATCAAGAATGATACATGCCTTCAACAGCTAGAGCCAATTTGGGGTTGGGGGGGGGTTGCCACATTATGATCCCACCCCTTTGATAATGTCACCAACCAGATCAGAAAGTGTTGATGTGTAAATCAACCAATTAGGGCCAATCCAAGCAGATCAAGAAGAGAAAACGGATGGAGTTACAGGCATGACTAAGGCCTAAGTCACATTTGCCACAGCGGCCGTGGGGTCTCCAAAATATACGGCCACTAGCAATTATACGGCGGCCGCGTTATTTCCACGGTCACACAATGTAGCAGTCACATATGTTTTTATTTTTCGGGGAGCCACACGGCGTATTTAGAAATTGTGGAGACTGAAAACGTGGGGTTGCCGTACGCTCTTTGATTTGATGTCGCACGGTGACCTTAAGGGGGCCCTGCGGCGGCCATAGAATTTTCAAGGCAGACGCAAGGTAGCCTCAAAGTGCCCGCAAGGCAACTGCAGGGGGACCCTAAGGCGAACGTGCGGCCAGACGGACGGTAACGAGTAGGTTCCATTTTTTTTTTTTCCAGTTCTTTTTTTTGGGCTTGTCGAATTGCTACGGCGAACGTAGAAATGAAAAAAAGTTATAACTCCGCGTTATAACTCCACGGCGACCCCTACGGCCTGTAAAAGATAGCCAAACGGCGTAGGGCCACCCTGAGGCCACCGCACGTTTCTGTCAATTCAGAGGGCGTACGGCCGCCGTATAGTAAATGTGACTTAGGCCTAACCATAAAAAGCCCTGTATCGTACGTCATTTCTCCTGGTCATTGTTCTTTCAAGAGCTTAGGGCTTGGCTCTTTCAAGAGCGTCTGGTTTGGTTCTTTTAAGAGCCGGTTTTTCCTGTCTGGGTTGCCGTCAACACTGCCTGCCTGCCTCATTGCGCTCATCTGTATTTCCTCAGATCCGGTCAGCAGATTGTGTCACCATTTGTGGAAGGGTGCTGAGCAAGACTTGCTGGTGTGGGCTAGCAGCCATTATCTCTCAGTGCGCTGAGGGGGTCAGACGGGGGGTTGTGGTGTGAACCTCATAGCCGTCGGTGTTGGGCACAGCCTCTGGACATCAACCGAATAACGAACAGAGCGCAAGGATACCATTCACCATTGTCATTGGGGACACCAGCATATATATATATATATATATATATATATATATATATATGTATATATATATATATATATATATATATATATATATATATTGTTATGGCTGTGGAGATTTGCAAACATCCATTCAGGTTGCGTAGGTGAGATAACTCTAGGTACATGTGTAGTTAGCCCCAACCCCGTTGTTTTGAGGGTTTATGTGATTCATTCGGGCTGCGACGCTTTGAGATAGCCGTTTTTCTGTTCTATCTTTATTTTGAACCAACCACGTCGCAACCGCCATCACACAACAACCACCAACCACAACACCGCTTCACAACAACCACAACCACACCTGACTCTCAACAACCACGCCATCCTCACCACTCTGCCAGCAACCGTCAACATCTCCACGAACACAAAAGGGGAACAACAACAACTCCCACCCCGATTTCTCTGGTAAACAAGAATGACGGTTGGAAACTCAACTCTCGCCCCGATTTCTCTGGTAAACAAGAATGATGGTTGGAAACTCAACTCCCGCCCTGATTTCTCTGGTGGAATGTTCCCCCCCACCCCCCGTGCCGCGAAGGGAGGGGCGGGGTGCCGGGGAAATAAAAGGGTGCACGGAGGCGCCGCTAGGAGGAAGTCAGGTCAGAGGAGTTCAGGTCAGGGCGGTCGGTGAGAGTGTCAGTATCAGTATCAGTCGGCGGTTCATGGTCTTCTGCCCGCCTGGGTCTTGGAGAAGCGGTTCGTAGAGTGACCCGCTCGTTGGAGCTTGCAGTCGGTGGAGAGTCCGGACGTCGCGGAGGGACGCGGACTGGAAGCGCCACTCTGCCAGCTGTGTCGCGCGGACCTGCGCGTTCGTACAAGGAGCGCTGGAGAGAGCTCGCCCACCATCGCACGGCGAGGGTGCAGGTAACCTGCAACGGTCTTGTGGGACTCGTTCGGTCTGCCAAGTCCCACGCCATAAAGGCCCACGGGCCCCGTCTGCCCCCTTGTCTTTGAGGGTGGCCTTTTCTTTTGTTTTTGTTTGGATCTTGTGGCGCCGTGTCTTGTAAAGTAGAACTGTATAAGTGTTGCCGTGTGTATGCATTAGTCGGTCGTATTACATTTGCTTTTTTATGCATTATTGTTTTAATTGCTATATGTGTGCTCTCCGTGTGTTGTGTGAATAAAGTGCTTGCATGTTGAACTGTTCCCGTTTCGCTTTGTCTTTTCTCCATTGACTCTCCATCCTGCTTCACGTAAAGGGTTCGTAGCGGGTGCAAGATCCCAGTAATTAATCTGAACCATCGAGGTCGACGATAACACCGCTCGGTTATCCCGATAGTACGGAACGGGCCGCCCAAGCGGCTAGTGTCCGGAGTCGACCTGCGGCGAGGTACGATCGCCCGGTTTACCATCCGCGTGGGTACTTAGGTAGGTCGAGTTTGGCGAACAACCCTATCCTACACGGGTGGCTGATTGGCACGATTGTGGTGAGGTCGAAAGGCCCACCTGTGACTGGCTCCGGGCGATAGTTCCCGGAGGGTCATGACTGAATTCTCCGTCCGGTGGGCGACGTGCTGCGATTCGAGTCACGTGGCACGCCGGCGGGCGCGAATTCGCAACAATATGTATATATATATATATATATATATATATACATATACATATATACATATACATATATACACACACTATAAAGCAGTTTCTGTCTGTCTGTCCATCCCCAAACTACTCGACTCCCTCAGTTTTTGGAGCTTGCCCCACCAAACTTTATGTGGAACGTTTTGGGGTCCCAGCCAGTGTCTTCAGGTGGGTGGGAAGTTTTATAAATACCTCAATATAATTATGATTTTGAGTTTTGATCCGTACAAAGCTGCTCCCTACCCGGATCACATGCGTTATTTCATGTCCAACTTGTGGTTGGGTAATTCATAAGCAACAAGGAGAACTGTAACACGTCAACATTATCCACTTAAGCTCGTCATCAGGAAAGGCCAAACACTACAGCCCCACCAACGGAAATACTGTAGGTTTGACACATCGGGTAGTCGGAAGTAATAATCACGACACTGCGGTCATTGTGAACATTAAACACCGGACCTATGGAGAAATTCAGTCAACAGACCCCCTTTAGCCTAATGGGTGAAATCAACAGGATGTTGATCGAGGTATTCCAACCGGTCGGAAGCAAGGAGAAACTGACTTTTCAGGCATTAACCCTTAGTCTGAGCACTTGCTTTCCACAGTGGTGAGCATACCTCGATCACCACTCTCAATTTCATCCATTGCTCTCCCGGTCTGTCAATGCAGATCAACGTGAGCCTTCACCAGCAAGACGAGTTAAATTGTTCCCTGTCGTCTAACCTGCCGATGTGTCAGTATTTGCAAACCAGCTCGCTGACAACCTACCACTATTTTAGTATGCTTCTATGACTGAAAATTGCTACTCGAGTCTTTTAATCACAATGTTCAGATTAACCGATATTACTTCTGATGGTAAGAGCAGATGGGAGGGAAAAGTTTTGAATAATTGACAACAAACATGCAAAATGAAACATTACCAGATGGCCATCTAAAACGTACCCTGCATGGCCCAATAATGCATTCTTCACATTTGTAATGGAATGGTCACTCGACTCGGTGGCGTAATGGTTAGAGCATCCGCTCTAAGTCTGGGAGGTCAGTGGTTCGAACCCTGGCAGAGTCATACGAAAGACTTAAAAAATGCTACGTGCTGCTCCCCTGCTTGACGCTAGGCATTTAGGTAAAAGCATAGAGCACAGACAAACAATGCTGAGAAGGCAATGGCAAACCACCCAGTATAACCTTTGCCAAGAAACTGCTTTGACAGCACTGACGCTCTGTGAAGAGTACGGCTCATCAAATCAATGGAGTCAAGACAAAAGTAATACACGATGTCATTTAGCTATATACACAGACGTCAGCCTTTTCGTAAAAATATATACGGCAACTGCAGTATGATAATCCATGACATTTTACATGCAAATAAATAAAAACCAAACAACTTTAAATAGGCAATGTTGCCACAATGGATTTAGACCCAAGTGCCGAGCTCGACCACTGGAGGCAGTTTATGGCTTTTGAAACATCTGGCACCTGCCTTCTGAGTGAAAGGATGCCTGCATTGGGGAGCCGTTCCTGCACCAGGACAGTGTTGTGCCACACAACGGGAGGTAGCGAAGACCAAAGTGCACAGGTGGCTCGTATTTCACTTGGCCGGATAATTCACCTTGGCGTAATTTTGCGTCTCTGCACAGCCTCTTGGTATAAACAGGCAGGAATTGCAGAAACGCTGTACATTCCTTGTCTTTTCTTTGTAACAAAGCAGTGCTGCAAAGGCATCACATCAGGTGCAGTACTGACAGCCTCGAACATTTTTTGACACAAAGTGTAACATTTCTAACTCTCAATTACAATTTGTATTCAATGCTGCTTCGGTCCTCACTTTGGTATTGCGCCTTTTCCGCCCAAGCAGGTTCTTTCACAGATATTCCAAAGCCGGTTTGAAATGCAACACCTTTGTCAAAAAAAGAAGGAAACTCAGAATTGGTGAAGCGCAATATAACGTAGGTGTGCCACTTTCTTCCAATATGATGCAGGCCATAAAAAATTCTGAACAGTTCATTTTCCATAGTTGGGAATCAATGACGGAAGGACCTCAGACAAGAAGTTTCCAAAACTATTATTCACTGACAACTAAGGTTGTTTCCAGCCTGTGCTTCAAAGCTGGTCGAATACACTGAACATCTGTCACACTTGGAAGAGTGAAAATAAGAGTCTGCTGAAGGTGTACTAAACACGGACTGGAATTCATGCAATCATCATCTACATTAAGTGGAGTGCAAAAAAGGGATCATTAGATTTTGGCCTTCTCAGGTGTGAAGACACACATCACTCTATTTGAGAGAACAGCAAGACTCGATATTAAAATGTATATATAATAATAATGAAAATATTGATTACCTTTTTTTGGATACAAGAAGTCAAGGCATGTGGAAGAGCTAAAACACAGAATGGATAAGGATGCAACAGAACAAAGGAAAAAATCAAGAGAGGGGAAACACCATCAGCATGGTTGAAGGACAAAATAGAAGGAGACGGACAAATAATAAGTGTGTGGAGGAATAAGGAGCAGGGCAGGATGCACGAGGTGGACAATGTTGATGCAGAAGCAAACACTCAGGAAAGAAAAACTGAAAATTTGGATGGAGGTGGGCCTGGGGTGGGTGGGGGTTGATATGGGTAGAAAAGATCATGGTTTTGAATGGTACATGATCTGAAATGGTGGTGAACAGCTGTCTTGAAGACTTGGAGGGAAGAATGAGACTGAAGGGAATGTGGAGTGGAACACTGAAAGGAATGTACCAGGCTGATCCACCAGCTGTTGATTTGGATGTCAGGGGTGTTGTTATCCCCATTGCTGACACTCTATTCAACTGTGATCCACCTTCGTTTGTGGAAACACAGGCTGCGGTGAACTGGTTGAAATAGGGTAAAGCTCCAGGGATCTGTGGCATCCATGCTGAACTTCTCAAAGCTAGTGGAAATGCTGTACTCATGTCACTGCATGCAGTTCTGTGCTCTGCCTGGAACACAGACATCATCCCAACTGACTGGAAGAGGGGCCTTATTGTCCCTCTCTGGAAAGGGAAGGGTCATCAACAGGACTGCAACAACTACCAAGGGGTGAAGCTGCCCTCGGTGCCGCGAAAGTGCTTTGCTTGAATAATTCTTGAGAGGGTTCCCCACCATCTGCATGAGCACCAGCACCTAGAGAAGTCAAGCTTTACACCAAAAAGGTCAACAATTGACCATATCCTTGTCCTTTGGTTTCTCACCGAATGTAGATGAGTTTCGGCAGGGACAACTTGCAGCCTACATTAATCTCTGCAAACTGTTCAATTCAGTGAATCAGGATGCCCTCTGGAAGAATCTTGTTCTTCGTGAGGTGCCACCAAAACTCATCAATATGACGTCTAAACTATACTCTGGTACTGAGAGTGTTGTAAGATGTGATGATACCATCTCCGACTTAATTCCAGTTGTTACTGGAGTTTGTCAGAGGTGTGTACTGGCCCCCACTTGTTCAGACTGGATTCTGGGGAGGATGTCAGGAGATCAATCTGTGGTTCATCGTTTGGGAATGTCAAGATGTCTGACCTTGATTTTGCAGATGATGCAGTCATCTTTGCGGAGACTCTGGATATCCTTTTGGGGGCCCTCAAGGTGCTGAATGAGGAGTCAGAGCCACTGGGATTACAGGTTTCCTGGGTCAAAACTAAGATCCAGGCTTTCAATGACATCTTGGATGCTGCTGGCCTGTCTGTGCCTGTTTGTGGTGAGGATGTTGAGGTCATGGAGATATTCACTTACCTTGGCAGTGATATTCATGTCTCTGCTGGCTGCGAGTCAGAGGTCAATAGACGTCTGGGTCGGGCCTGGGAAGTCATGGATTCACTGGATAATGGGGTGTGGCGCTGCCAGTACCTGTGCGGGAGGATGAAAGTCCGAGTCTTCAGGTCCTTGGTGCTTCCAGTCTTGCTCTATGAGTGTGAGACTTGGACTCTGACCAGGGATCTGAGACAGACTTAATTCCTTTAGTACCTAATTCTCTTCGGAGAATTCTTGGCTATCGCTGGTCGGACTGTGTCCAACGAGCGGTTGCTGAGAGAGACTCAAATGATATTTGTTACCTGCATAGTCCGTGAGTGTCAGCTGTGGCTGTATGGACATGCGGCTCATTTTCCTGATGCTGATCCTGCTCACCAGATTCTCTCTGTGAGGGACCCTCATAAGTGGAGGAGGCCAATGGGCCAACCACATGCCTGGTGGTTGCGGTAGGTTGATCGGCATCTCAGGGAGTTGGGGATTGGTCAGGCATCTACCTGGGGGATGGCCAGACGGAGGCCACTGGAGTACTGGCGGAAAGTGGATGCGGCAAGATACTGCTCCGGCACATGCTCCCACACCTGACCTGACCTGAAGGAAGCATGAGGGGAGGGAGATGGGAAGGCAGCGCGAGGGCAGCGTGAGGAGAGGGGAAGGCACAGGAGGAGAGGGAAGGCAACACGAGGGGAGGGGAAGGCAACACGAGGGGAGGGGAAGGCAACACGAGGGGAGGGGAAGGCAACACGAGGGGAGGGGAAGGCAACACGAGGGGAGGGGAAGGCAACACGAGGGGAGGGGAAGGCAACACGAGGGGAGGGGAAGGCAACACGAGGGGAGGGGAAGGCAACACGAGGGGAGGGGAAGGCAACACGAGGGGAGGGGAAGGCAACACGAGGGCAGGGGAAGGCAACACGAGAGCAGGGGAAGGCAGCACGAGGGCAGGGGAAGGCAGCACGAGGGCAGGGGAAGGCAGCACGAGGGCAGGGGAAGGCAGCACGAGGGCAGGGGAAGGCAGCACGAGGGCAGGGGAAGGCAGCACGAGGGGAGGGGGAGAGAAGGCAGTGTACCAGGGTGATAAAACGCGCCCAAACAGCAAAGTTTTCCTTATAACCGCCGTGTTCTGTATAAAACCAGGCAGGAGCATCTAAAAATTAATACCCACGCTATCTACCTGGCAACAGCCTGCCTGCATGCATGCCCCCCCCACCCCCATACACGTTCATCCAACCTCCTCGCGGTCCATGCAAACCATGCACGCACACCGGCGATTTTCATCATTTCACTTTCATACATGCACAGATTTCCCCACACCCGCACTGCACGGTGGCACATCCCGCAGCACACATGGCTTCGGTGCTGCAGCACATCTGCTCCCCACGTGCTGAAGCACATATAATAGTTTGCAAGACGGCCGCATAACCTCCTCCACAGCGCCAAATGTACACCATGGGCCTGGATGAGAGTTTGAGTTTGGACCGCGTGTTCATGAAACCCGCGCACCACACACACATAACCAAGCATGCAGGCAAGCACACTTTGTACCACGTCTATGTGTGCTGTTTATGTACCTCTTCATTTTCAGCAACTGCCGACTTAATATATTGCTGCAACTATATGTGTATTTATCTTAATTTATTGTCATGAAATCAGATTGCACACAACGGTGTAAAGCAAAAAAGCCCTCCTCACTTACAGCAGCAAAAAAGTACCTCTTCGCTTGTCAAAACTGCCGACTATAAATATATTTCAACAACTATTAGTACATTTATATTAATATTTTGTAATGAAAGCAGATTGCATAAAACGTTGAAAAGCATTTTCTGCATACGTAATTGCTAGTAAATAAAAAAAACACCCCTGTAGACTGTATCGCCATGACTTGCAAAAAAAGGTTACAGAGCACAATGTTGCCCTCAATGAAGTTACACTTTCTGCACATTCTTTAACTTTTCCTTCACTCAATATAATCGTCCGAACAGGAGAAAAGTTAAGCTTAATGCTTTGCAAATAAACACACTTATTTATAAAAATCGCTAATTTGTTCACATTTTCAGATTTCACTCCAGATTTCCACACTCATTTAGTCCATGAGATCACATTCTCAAACTAGAACGGGCACTCAGTAGAGCGCATACCTTCGCCAACGCTACAATTTCCCCCCCCCCCCCAGAAACCGTTGATTGTGAGGGTATTTAATCCCATACCACATCTGTCATCTCATATGTGTTATGATGGCTTAAAAACATTAAATTTCCTGCTGTTTGACACTGATTCACGTACATTGTACAATTTCTGTATGAACTCTCTGACCTTTTTGGGTGTCGGTGTCAAGTCAATCTGATGACAACTGGTCACATTATAAGAAATAAGTTCAGTGACACCCCCCCCCCCAATGCTTTAAACTCACCAATAAAGTCACTGTCAAATATTACACATCACATGATAGGGAATTGAATTCTAAACATTTTGAATCTACTTACATGAAAATTGTATAAGAATTGACGGCGTTATGATAATAAAGGTCGTTGACCCCCCCCCCTGACCTTTGACCCAAACCGCTAACAAAGGTAATGACGTCATTGTGTCATATCGTATATCACAAGATTGGGCATTGAATTCACAACATTTTGGCATTGGTTGCATGCAAATTGGATAAAAATCGACCGCACTATGGCAAAATGACGATTTTGACCTTTTCATGACCTTGACCTTTGTACTCTTAATTTTGTAATTGGTATTACAGTGTGGGGAACAGCACAGTCAACATTTTGATGTTGGTTTCATGCAAATCGGATAAGAATTGACCGTGTTATGACTAAAACCGCACATTTTGCAATGTCGTGACCCCCCCTGACCTTTGACTCTCAACCGCTAATAAGGGTTATTACGTCATTGTGTCATGTCACATATCATAAGATGGGGCATTGAATTCTGAACATTTTGGCATTAGTTGCATGCAAATCCCCAGCAATATACCTGGCAAGTTTCAATTAGATCGGACCAGAGGTTGTCGAGAAACAGCGGTCTCACACACACACACACACACACACACACACACACACACACACACACACACACACACACACACACACACACACACACACACACACACACACACACACACACACACACACACACACACACACACACACACACACACTGCTGGAATTATAGATAGATGGTCCTCGGATAATAATCAATAATCCCACCAAATTTGCTGCGATTCAGTTCAATACTTTTGGAGTGATGCGAATAACAAACAAACAAACAAACAAACAAACAAACACACATATTTACAAATAAATAAACAAGCAGTCATAGACTGGTACTTACGAAATCGTCAAGTTGACCTCTGACCTTGTCTAATAAAAGCTGTCTCTGGAGAAGGTAGTGACGCAAACCAAAAGTTTCTACGATGATTCTGTACCAAACCATCAAAAATCAAATGTTTTGGATGTTTGACCTCACTGTGACCTTGACCTTTGACTGATTATGACCAAAATCTAATCATTGCTAGCCACCACTGTCCTGAATCACATGTTGTAATTTGACATTGGGAACTTCTTCCGTTCTCGAGTTATCATATTTTGGATGTTTGACCTCACTGTGACCTTGACCTTTCACCGATGTTGACCAAAATCTAATCAGCACTAGCCATCACCCTCCTGAATCACGTGGTGTAATTTGACATCGGTAGCTTCTTCCGTTCTCGAGTTATCGTGCCTACAAACAAACAAACACACAAACAGAAACGGAAGTCATCAATATACTTACGAAGTCTAAAGATTTCGTAAAAAATAAATACACAGCGATCAAAACTTTGTTGCGAAGGTAATCAGATATTATATTTTGATTATATACTTTAATTAGTCCGTGAGAGTAGATAGTGTTTCAAACAAGACATATTTGAAAAGGCCGAACAAAATGGTGAATTCCTTGATGAAGGATAATTAAATACGGCTGTTAATTCTCTCCAAAAGGGGTGTTTAAATTAATATAACCCAAACACCCAATTTTCACTCATGCACTTCCTTAGAGTTCTCTTGGTATGCATGAAATGTTTAGGGCCCCTAAGTTTTATGGTTTTGGAGTCATTGAGGACACACACACAGACATTTATTACTTTAGATATATTTGCTTAGAATTGCTAAATGCGCATTCTCTTGTGTTTAGGAATAGAATGTCGAAGAGCAGAGTTAAGGTGTAGGTAAATAGTCGATAGCTATATCTATCCCTCATGTCCCCATCTTACATGTCACCTGGGCATGGCCTTCCTGGCTTGTGGCCTTGCCACTTGTCATCACCAGGGCTTCAGTTTGCTGACTGTCCCTGGTCCTCCTAACTCTCAAACTGCTGGTACCACCCTGTCTCTTCATATGTCCCTTCACTGTCCCAAATCCTAGACCTACCATCCACCCCATTGGCCTATAGGCGGAGCAGTCCGTCTATCTTGAAGCCTTCTCCCAGCTCTCTTCACCGTGTCACTACCTTGGCAGCCACGTCTGCCCTGTCTTCCTACCATGACTCTTGCTGCCATTGCCATTATTGCGATAACCTCTCCTCTTCTTTCACTCCTCAACTCGACATCCTCTTGCTTCTCCTCGAATGCTACCCATGCTGGCTCCAACGCTACCACCCTCACCCCACACCAGCAACAATGTGGCCCTTCCCTCACCCAGCTCCAATGCCACCCCCTCCCCGGCTCCAACGCTACCCCTCCCCCCCGGCTCCAATGCTACCCCTCCCCCTGGCTCCAACTACACACCCCTACACCCACGCAACCATGCCGGTACCCCTCCCACAACCGGCTGCAACGCTACCCCTCCTCCCGGCTCCAATGTTACCCCCTCCCACCAGTACAGACGAGTCGTAGTTTCAGTTCATTGGATGTAATCAAGAGAGTATGTGAGTCAAAAAACTGATACTTTTAAGAGCCTTTCTTAAAGCCAACAATTAAGCATGGGGGTTCAAATCAAGTTTGGGGGTACATATCCTCTTGTGGTGTTGGAAACTTGCTGAAAATTGATGGTATATTGACTGCTAGATTGATGATGAAGTGTTGATGACCATTCCTCCTATTTCCAATCCCACTATAAATTCATGCCATTCCTTTGAGGCAAGAATTGGATCCCATTTCCAGCACGCTGCACCAGTTCACAAGCTGCGAGGAGAAAAGTCAACCCTCACTCCTTCTTGAAGGTCAATTTACTTCTTTACACACCCCATTATCCCACTAAACCCTTTTTGTAGAGTCCTGCAGCAACAGTTGAAAGATCATTTAAGTACGTGTTCCGTGTTATCTTGAAGGAGCAATAACATGGTTTTGTGCCCTCGTCATCCATTTAATGTGGTTCCAAAATTATTGACTATTGCAGTGTTGTTCTATCATTACGACAATTCTTGCGATCCATCTGAGCCATCGAGCCTGGTTTTGTACTTCGACCCAGAGATAAACTGTCACCCTGGCATTTTACATGCAGGATGATTCATCAATATGTGCACCATTCATCAGAGAGACGTGAAGCTGGAGGACCCGTTTAGCAGCACTGATCACTTGTGGACATTCAAGATCCCATCCTGTCTTTCACAACACATACATGAGTTATTGCCGGCACCCTGAACAAATTTTAAAAACCCTGTCCCAATCACCATCAATGGAATATCAGGCCTGGTCAGCCGGTTCATGAAAGACTTGGGCCACGAATGCTCTCCAGCCAACTCCACAAGAAGATGGGAATAGTTGTGTTAACTCCTCATGCTTTTTTTTTTTAATAAGACATAATAAAAGCATGAAGAGTTCACATTTTCTTGCACACAGTTTCAATTTGTCCAATCCCTATTTGAACAGCTATCCTGGGGCCACAGCAGTTTTTTCGCATGCATGGGGTACACAAACTTTTCACTCACACCACCAGTACATATAGGGTGACACATGCAAATTAAAATTGTGTGCATGGCAGGTGATAAAAGGAAGCCTTTACAAAAGCGGAGGAGTTAACCAAGTATGGGGTTTGCGTGGCAGGTGACACATGCCGATAAAATTTGCGTAGCAATGGCTGTGATGGGGCACAACAGCTGAAAGGGAATATATTGTCAGGTGCCTCACTCGGCAGGGAGAGGGATGGAGCTTGGCTGATGCCTCAGTGCCTCCACGCTCAATTATGTCAGACATCGGACCAATTGCATTTCAATATTTATATTCCGTACCAGAATGAGAATTAATATCCATAGGGTCAACACTCTCCATGGGACTACATTTAATGTAACGAGTGGTTGCACGATACTGTATGCCCTTAAACTTGGAAATTAAGAGGTCATTTGTTGCATCATTGCTGTGTTGCACCCCTGAGTTAATTTTTGCTGCTGTTGTAAACAACAATCTTCTTGACATTTTACTGAAGTGAAAATAACCCGAACGTGTGTGTGTGTGTGTGTGTGTGTGTGTGTGTGTGTGTGTGTGTGTGTGTGTGTGTGTGTGTGTGTGTGTGTGTGTGTGTGTGTGTGTGTGTGTGTGTGTGTGTGTGTGTGTGTGTGTGTGTCTGTGTGTGTGTGTGTCTAAGTGTGGGTTGGTGAGAGTACAGTATATTTACATATTTTCTTATGCGTGACAGCATGATTTAACTGATGAAAAATATAATCAGCATGTGTAATATATACCCATATGTATAATGCATTTATATTTTCTTATTATTTATATACTTACAATGTTGTTTGTACCTTGTAAACTTTATGGTGTAATGGTGAGAGAGTCTGCTCCGAGTCTGATAGGTTGGCAATTCAAACACTGACAGTGTCATAACAAAGACTTTAAAAACGGTACGTGTTGCTTCCTTGCTTGACACTAAGCATTTAAAAGGTTAAGAGCACAGAAATACCCATAGTTTGGCATCCATGGGGAGGAGGAAATATTCAGCGAAGTGAGATGAGAAAGGCTGTGTCGTTGTTGTGATCTTGCCAGAACCCAGAGTACCGCGGGAAGTGACGGCACTTCCCACAAGCTCAGTGGCTGTGTTTATCTCATCTAAAAGTCTTGTGTTGTACCACGTATGTTCATCTGTATGTCCATGTATGTGTGTGTGTAGTGGCTCCACTTCGAGCCGAGTAGATCATGCATTGAAGGAAAAATAATAATAATAAAAGGTTGACAGACGTTAAGAGACAATTGGTAAAAATGAAAACAGTGCGCAGGTGATTTAATCCTGCGGACACAGAATCATGAACTCAATATCGAGAGCACATTAAATAGGCCAATCCAAACATCACGTTGCTCGTTTGCTTTTGAAACAGCAGTAAAAAGGTCTAAAAACCGTGGTCAAACCAGAAGAGTTAAAAATGCCAGAACACCCATTAAGGCTTTTGTGCACTTCCATAATGTGGAAAGTAGGGTCAAAAGAAAGCCATAAGTAGAAGCTATAAAAAATTCTTTAGCTAGCAATTATTCCTGCAACACTGTTTCAACCAGCTGCCTCACTCTTTCATCACCCACACTGCTTTGATGGTGTGGGCATCAGTACAACATTTGAACAAAACTCAGAAATTGCACAATACAAATCAGATGCTCATCTTACCGAGCTACAAATGGAGTGGTTTATTTCCTGTTGGTAAACGATTGTACACATGTCTTGGTACACAATGCTCGATCAGATCACGAACCATGCTCAGAACAGAGCATAGGTTCCGCAGAAGCAATTTCTATGGCTGGGGTTACAATCACGGACAAGTCGCCACTCCGACATAGGAAGTCAGTGCAGGAATTTGGAATTTGGCCAAGGCGCTGGCGGGCGCTCGCCTACTCTTCGCTGAGGACACCACAATGCTCAATGCTAATTCTACCGATGCAAATTGGAAAATTTGAATCAAAAGGATTTCATTTCAGTGTCAATGCAATTAATTAGCACAGACTAACTTGTACGGTACCGTGATATTTGAAGGTGTGTTCACGCAGAAACATTACTTCAGACCAAATCCGATGTTTTCCAAGAGTCGAGGTGTGTTTGTGGATGGAAGTCGGTACATTGAAACTTCAGATGCATTTATCCGTTCATGATGTCAAGTTAGTCAAAACACCAGATCTGCAATTAAATATTTCATGTCGACAGTAAAACATGACTCCAAATCAAAATTCTTGGGAATTAATATGGAAAGGTTACCATGGATTAGCTGTGTGAAGAAAGCTCAAGTTGGGACAATTGTTAATGCACTGAAAACTTGACGAGATGACCCTTCATAACAATCAGCTCCCACAGGTGGCAAACAAAGGATGATCTTTAAGCCGAGTTAAAAAAAAAAAATCATAACTTGTTACAATGATGAACTACTGATGTGGTAACAGATGAGAATGGCTGAGCTGAAGTAAATTTCACAGGATTCCAAACATTTACCTGTTGACAACAAACAATGCAAAGCGATTGCAAGAAAACACGTTGAGGCTCAAAAATACTGAGTCTGTTTTATGTCCTATGCCTGATGTGCCCACTGAATACGCTGATGTGTCCTACGCCTGATGTGCCCACTGTAAAAAAATGGGGTGTGCTCACAAAATAATAATATTCACTTCTAAGTCGGTGTTTTAAGAAATACATGGTCAACAATTGATTGCTTTCACATCTTGATAGATACAAGCATCACGGTGACAGCATGATATTGGCTTTGGACATCCATCCACTGTCACGGCGAGGTTGGACAACGGAGGAATTCGAACACTTTGTGTGCAGTCGAGTGAATGATGGAAGGATGCTGGGGAAAGGGAGTCGGAGGGCCGCTTAGAAAGAGGCCTGGCCGGGATTCAGTGCAAAACGGAAGTACAAATTGGAAATTACAAGAGCTTAAACGAACAACAATGATGAGCAGCAGTTTCTGCAAAGGTTGGGATAAAATGGGATGGCAAGAAACTCCAGGAAGTTGCCATTCCATGCATCACTCTTACTCAGTACTCACCTTGCTGTCCACTGCTATTTCCTCGCTGTCAATTCATCCTGTCGGTAGGTGCATAGCTCTCCTCAGTCCGAGTCAATTTCTTCAATAATGCCTAATTCTTCTTTTTCTTCTTCCCACAGCATAAGACACCAGTGAGGAAAAAAAAAAATCCAGCAGGGCACACACACCGATTTGTATCCCTTTTGTCACTCTCAGCTCCAGGTCTAGGTCCACGATCTCCTCCAGCTCCAGATCCAAGCGTTTTGCTGCACCAGATCATACATAACGAGAACGATGTAAAACCCACCCTTGGCACATTAACATCCTACAGTGTTCACACTAACGATTTTGAATATTTAAGCTCCGTTAGGAATCACTTTCTTCATTCAATACGTCTTCAGGAATTACATTGGCTCTCATTTTTGGCTCTTGAACCGCAAGAATGATAAGAAGCTCCAAAACATAAGTTGGACAAAACTATTATGAATTAAAAGATGGCAAAAAACATTCCCGAGGGAAGGATTCACTTGATGGTAAGAGGTTAAGTAATTCTGATGGTGCATTCTCAGAAACACCATCATGGTATGTTTTAACATGTCCCAGTGGCATAGAAAGGTGTGCATATTTTAATGGGATCAAGGACTCAGAGAGAAGTCTGGCAGAGGAATGGAGTGGTAAGGGGAAGGCGATGAGAGAATTGGAACAAAGAGGGTGAAAAAGAAAGGAAGTTGAGGTGTGGTGGATGATAAATAGCATGAAGACGTTTCATTCGTTTTCATCATTTATAACATAAAGACAAGGTGCGGCTTTGGGAAGCGAGGCACGTAAGCAGCCTGTAGGTGGCGCGCACTGCGCAAGGACTTGTGGAGCAAGCGAGAACGGCTTATCTACCATGCATTGTCCATTCCTCACTACTTCAAAATGCCTTAATCATTACCTCACCCCTTTCCAGCAATACCTCTCAACCACATCCCACCTGCAGTACCTCACTCACTTCGTCGCAACTGTTTATACCTCAACTTTTCCAACTGGCAAAATGAGCAGTCTTGCTCACCTCCTCAAACTGTGTCACCTTCACTGTTCCTCCCACAATCCTTCAAGCCTTGCATCCTACACCCACCCTTTTTGCATGGCTCATTTCACGAGCATCATACCACGAGCATCATACAAGCCGATCAAGTCTCACTAATAATACATGCAATGGTTGTCTGAGATGCGTTTCGTTGTACCTTTGTAAACCCACCTCCAAATTACGTTGCAAGTCACCTGACCTCTAATTAAATGATTAAATCCGCTCTGGAATCGCAAGAACGTTAAACATCCCATGGTACCTTTGAACATACATAGGCCTATGGACCGATCCTTTTGATGAAATAAATCCTGAAAGCTCTCTTCAATAGAGTGTTTCTAATTTGTCGATTCGAATGACTTTCCTCGACTTGCATAACCCACAGATTGCACAGATTATAAAAAAAAAACAACTACCTCACTGCTGTTCTGGGGCTGGCAGGATGCCACCTTACTTGAGTTTGAATCTCGGCTCAGTCATAAATTCAACGCGTGTGCCGTCCCTCGGGTGATAGTTAAGCAGGGTGACCCGTCGGCTGGAGTTAAAGATCCCACGGTGCTTCGCGAAGAGTAGGCGAGTTAATGGCGGCACGATAAAACAAATCACCAATTCCTGCGCGAATGTGCAGGGGCACAGCATCAGTGGCGCAGTAATGATGCAACCAGCAGGCCAACCAAATTCAGAATCGGATCCAAATCCAAAATGCATTCCGTCCCCCCTAGTTTCCCCCCGGGATGGAGAGACGACCATGGGAAACAATTTCTACCTTCGATTCTATCGATGCTTGCCAAAGGAGGTGCTTGACAAGTGTTTCCAGTATCCTTGCATGTACAATTGCCCATATTGACCATGCATTTATTACCGCTGATGAAGCCATAAAGGCAGAAACAAGTGCTGTCCAAGATGGGTGTTGATGCAAACGTGAAAATCCACTTGACCGATGTGCACACTGCCCATTTTAGGAGGCGGTCGATGGTGAGGCCCCACGGAGATCTCTCGTCCCCCGTCTCCCCGAGCAGGAGCGCTAATGAAAAGCGGACGCGCACCCACGGCTCCAGAGGCGTCCGCCCGCGCACCGTCACAGCTCGCACACAAAAAAATAAAAAATAATAAATAAACCACCTCGTTCCCAGTGAAACAGCCGAGCAAGTGGCGATAATATAACGAATAAACCCAACAATATGACCTTCATAACAAGCCTGTAAAAATATCACGGGTAAATGATAATTGCTAGGGCTTCATCGACAGTGATGAAAAGATGATATGCCATTATAAATTCAGATGTCCATCTTTCTTTTCATGCGAGCAATTTCTGACCAATGCAAATATGCAAATGTTCCGGCACAACAGTCCCTCCACCACCCCCGTCCCACTCTGCCGCCACAACCTGCCATACACATCATTCCTTTGACAGTTTTCGTCCTCCGTCGCTTTCCACCAGGAGCCGATGGCTTGAGAGGCATGCGGAAAGCGTTCAATAAGTTCTCAGAAGAAAGAAGTGTTAAATTAAAGAAACAACTTTTTATTTATTTTATGAACATGCAAGTATATATGATTAGCAAGAAAGAACAAAAACATTTTTTCAAAAACAATTATATTTTCAAGAAAAAAAAAAACCCAAAAAATACCTCGTCGTTTGTAGGACCATCGTGTCAAGTTCTGAGGACCTTTTAAACATCCCATGCAGCTGCACGCTGCTACAATCTACTCTACTCTCCTCTACCTCCAAGGATGCAAGCAGTTATTAAAAGTATGCAGCCGTTTCAGTTCATGAATTAGATGTACAAACTCACAATGCCAAACAGTTCAAGACATAAAAAAAAATAACAAAAACACATTCACAACAGAAGCCGAACAAACGATCAATCATGATCTGGTTCTTTGCTCATTCACCGAGCCCTCAGTCCCATAACCTGGCACATACATGGTCATTGTGCCCATGCGCTATCCATTGATAATAGGCCATTTGGTTGCTTCACGGGCTCACAGATACCAAGACCCATCCCTGGAGGATGGCTCTCGATTGAGGAATTGCACACACTCGCTCTGTGTGGGTTGTCGTCCGAAATGACCATTACTTTGGATGGTATTTTCCATTTGTGGGCACAGTAGACTATGTAGTCTACTGTAGACTATATGTGATATATATATATATATATATATATATATATATATATATATATATATATATATATATATTGATGCACCATACTCTTGGCATAACGTCACTGTCAAAGCAGTTTCTTGGGAAGGATTACACTGGGTGGTTTGCCAATGCCTTCCCAACATTGTTTGTCGGTGCTCTATCCTTTTAAATGCTGAGCATCAAGCAAGGAAGCAGCAGCATGTACCATTTATTTTAAAGGTACGACTCGGCCAGGGTTTGAACCAACGACCTCCGAGACTGAGATCGGATACTCCAACCATCAGGCCACCGAGTCCGAGACACATATATATATATATATATATATATATATATATATATATATATATATATATATATATATATATATATATATATATATATATATATATATATATATATTTGAATTAATTAATTGTATTCTCTGTACCGATCTGCGCCCTGCTGTCTCTCCAGAAAGCAATGTCGCCAGGTGCAGTTTTTAAACACGTCTTGAAACCATTGCGATGTTACCTGAGCTGCGTCCAGCCTGCTGCACATCAAATCCCCCGAGGAAGTCTCGATACCAGGTGTGGAGAGTTATTCCCGTGTGACAACACACGGCGACTCGGGGAGAAAGAAAGCGCGAGGAACGGGAAATGGCAGCAAGTGTAAGAGGACGTGAGGGGTGCACGAAGGGAGCGCAGGAACTCGCTCGCCGTACGGTCCGTTCGGTGACGAGACGAACCGTGCTCCTGCATCCCGTGGGACGTACATCGCTAGCGAAGGGAAACGGCGACGCCGATGCATTTATGGATGTCAAGATGGGGATGGGGGACACAGAGAGAGAGAGAGAGAGAGAGAGAGAGAGAGAGAGAGAGAGAGACAGAGAGCAAGAGAGCGAGAGAGTGAGAGAGAGAGAGAGAGAGAGAGAGAGAGAGAGAGAGAGAGACCGAGAGAGAGAGACCGAGAGAGAGAGACCGAGAGAGAGAGACCGAGAGAGAGAGACCGTGAGAGAGAGACCGTGAGAGAGAGACCGTGAGAGAGAGACCGTGAGAGAGAGACCGAGAGAGAGAGACCGTGAGAGAGAGACCGAGAGAGAGAGACCGAGAGAGAGACCGAGAGAGAGAGACCGAGAGAGAGAGACCGAGAGAGAGAGACCGAGAGAGAGAGACCGAGAGAGAGAGAGAGAGAGAGACCGAGACCGAGAGAGACCGAGACCGAGAGAGACCGAGAGAGAGAGAGAGAGCGAGAGAGAGAGAGAGACCGAGAGAGAGAGAGAGCGAGAGCGAGAGAGAGCGAGAGCGAGAGAGAGAGAGAGAGAGAGAGAGAGAGAGAGAGAGAGAGAGAGAGAGAGAGAGAGACCGTGAGAGAGAGAGACCGTGAGAGAGAGAGACCGTGAGAGAGAGAGACCGTGAGAGAGAGAGACCGTGAGAGAGAGAGACCGTGAGAGAGAGAGACCGTGAGAGAGAGAGACCGTGAGAGAGAGAGACCGTGAGAGAGAGAGAGAGTGAGAGAGAGAGACAGTGAGAGAGAGAGAGAGAGACCGTGAGAGAGAGAGAGACCGTGAGAGAGAGAGAGACCGTGAGAGAGAGAGAGACCGTGAGAGAGAGAGAGACCGTGAGAGAGAGAGAGACCGTGAGAGAGAGAGACCGTGAGAGAGAGAGACCGTGAGAGAGAGAGACCGTGAGAGAGAGAGACCGTGAGAGAGAGAGACCGTGAGAGAGAGAGACCGTGAGAGAGAGAGACTGTGAGAGAGAGACCGAGAGAGAGAGACCGAGAGACCGTGAGAGAGAGAGACCGTGAGAGAGAGAGACCGTGAGAGAGAGAGACCGTGAGAGAGAGAGACCGTGAGAGAGAGAGACCGTGAGAGAGAGAGACCGTGAGAGAGAGAGACCGTGAGAGAGAGAGACCGTGAGAGAGAGACCGTGAGAGAGAGACCGTGAGAGAGAGAGACCGTGAGAGAGAGAGACCGTGAGAGAGAGACCGTGAGAGAGAGACCGTGAGAGAGAGACCGTGAGAGAGAGACCGTGAGAGGGAGACCGTGAGAGAGAGACCGTGAGAGAGAGACCGTGAGAGAGAGACCGTGAGAGAGAGACCGTGAGAGAGAGACTGTGAGAGAGAGACTGTGAGAGAGAGACTGTGAGAGAGAGACTGTGAGAGAGAGACTGTGAGAGAGAGACTGTGAGAGAGAGACTGTGAGAGAGAGACCGAGAGAGAGAGACCGAGAGACCGTGAGAGAGAGAGAGAGACCGAGAGACTGTGAGAGACCGTGCAGAGTGAGCGCAAGACACATAAAGAACAACCACTGGAGTCAAGATGAGGATGGGGAGAGAGAGAGAGAGAGAGAGAGAGAGAGAGAGAGAGAGAGAGAGAGAGAGAGAGAGAGAGAGAGAGAGAGAGAGAGAGAGAGAGAGAGAGAGAGAGAGAGAGAGAGAGAGAGAGAGAGAGAGAGCCCAACAGAGCTCCGAAGACGGTCGTGGAAAGCACACAAGCGGAGAGCGTGGATCGAGGGCGCACGGAATGCGTGACCGCAGACGGTGAATCTTTTAATCACAATTCATGGTCTTGTCCAACCACTCCCCAGCGGTACTCACCCGCAGGTGACTAAAAGCCAACAGCGGAGGCTGCGAAGAGTGTGGGAAATAAAACCCCGAAAAGAACCGCGTAAAGCGGACGGACCTCGGATCGCCTTCAAACAGCGACTCTCTTGAGCTTGCAAACGGACAAGTCGACGTCAACACGTGCGAGACGTCATCACGCAACGCGAACGGATCGCGTCAACGCGCTATTCGAGAACGTCCGTCGTCGACGGTGCGACCGGCTGACGTCACGGACGCTCATTTTACAACGAAATGGCTCATGTGCAATATCATCGAGACCACACTTAGCGGTTGGTTTTCTTACTTCATTCATTGGCAAGTTCGTGGAAACGTTGACCGTGTGGGACTGCAGTCGGATTTTCTTTCACTCATTGTTAGAAACGATATATATATATATTTTTTTTTTGCAAGAAACTCCGTGATTGGTTGCTTGCGTCATCCAATAGGAGACGAGAACGTTCTTCTGCTGAGCAGTTGAGCGGAGTATCGGCAGAATGCCGCTGTGGAAGCTTTCTTTCGCTTTCGTGGCGTTCGTGTGCTATCTGGCGGCGTCCTGTGAGGCGCAGAAAACCAAGGACGTGCGTGAGAGGGGGATGACATTCCCCTGTTATTCCTACATTCTTGTATAAATGGCGGTTCCGGCTTTTGTAAATGTGACGTGCCGTGATGCTTGCTATACGTTGTTTCCACATCGCTCGGCTCGATTTGCTTTGGCGCCTTGACGGATCGATTGAATTTCTTCCCCCCCCTGAGTGGATAAGGATTTTTTAAACTGTAAACTGATTTCTTATTTCAGGCTGTATGACTCGCTGGTTGGTTTTTTTTTTTCGATCTGCTCGGTTTTGTGAATCGGTAGGTGCTGGGACCAAATTTTCATTGGTCTTCACCACCTTGTGGCATTCTGCCTTCTGTACAGTTCGAGCATAATAGCTTGTCCTTCAACAAGCCCAAGATGAGCTTGGGCCAGAGTAGGGATTATACGTTCGTCATTATTATCCCGCCCCCCCAGAGGGAGGGAGCGGGATATTGTAATCAATCGTCCGGTTTGTTTGTCTGTCTGTCTGTCTGTCTGTCTGTCTCTGTCTGTCTGCAACTTTACGGCAAAACGGCTTTAGCAAACGCTATCAAATTCAATCCACAGGTGGGCAATGAACCTTGGACGACCCCATTAACTTTTGGGTCCAATTGGATCAAAGGTCAAGGTCACAAAAAGATCAAAATCGATTTTTGCTCATAACTTCGTCAAAAATGATCTGATTTACTTCAAACTAAGCTTATAGTGAACCTTATTCTATTTGTCACTTATACTCCTACCCATTCCTAGAGTTAAAAATGCATATTTGTGATAAATGGGTGGGATTTGTTGTGCCTGGTTATTATTGTTATTACTGGTGCGTGCCCGTAGGTGCGTAGCCTTGCGTGCAAACAACAACAAAAAAAAACTTTCATACCGAGAACCGTGTTATCTAGTGAGAGACAGAGACCGTGAGAGACAGAGACCGTGACGTCTCTGTGGGCACAGTAGACTATGTAGTCTACTGTAGACTATATGTGATATATATATATATGTATGATTTTGATGCACCATACTCTTGGCATAACGTCACTGTCAAAGCAGTTTCTTGGGAAGGATTACACTGGGTAGTTTGCCATTGCCTTCCCAACATTGTTTGTCGGTGCTCTATCCTTTTAAATGTTATTCATAAAATAATAATATTGGTGTTGAGAGGAGAGGTGACCGTCCGTCCGTCCACAATGAAGTTGAAACGGAAGATCTGGTCATTAGTGATCCTGATAGAGGTCGATGAGACATACACGATGGTATGACTTTCAAGGTCACCGAAGGTCAAGGTCAAGGTCACGAGGCCTTTGATCATATATGCGGTAATTCATCTCTGCTAATGCCCTGTTCGATTCCCGCAAACAGAATTCAAAAAGCTTGCCTAGTTTCGGAGATAATTTTTAGGCCATTTCCATTAGCGGCGATATTATGACGTCAACTTTTTTTCTAGGAAGAATTTCCAAAATTGGAGATGGTTACTGCCTGCGCGTGGGCTCTCTGCATATACATGGTGAGTTTCAGGAAGATCCGATGAAAACTCTGGGTTGTGAAACAAAAAATAGGAATGACGTCATAAAAATTGATATGACGTCATAGTGATGCATCATATATGCGGTAATTCATCTCTGCTAATACCCTGTTCGATTCCCGCAAACAGAATTCAAAAAGCTTGCCTAGTTTCGGAGATAATTTTTAGGCCATTTCCATTAGCGGAGATATTTTGACGTCATAACTTTTTTTTTCTCAGAGGAATTTTCAAAATTGGAGATGGTTACTGTCTGCACGGGGTATTTTTACATATATATATATATATATATATATATATATATATATATATATATATATATATATATATATATATATATATGCCAAGTTTCAGGAAGTTTCGATGAAAACTGTAGGCTGTGAAACAAAATAGTCCACAGGAAGAAGATGAAGAACAACAACGTGAGTAAGACTGAGATCCTCCACGAGGATCTAAAAATCAAATAAAAGAATGTTGAGAGAATGAAGGCATAAGGAAGCTGAATGCGGTACTAATGCATCGGCCATGCTGAGGTCAGATGTTTCAATCACTCACTGAGTGGACTTCATCCAGAACTGCAGGCCTTGTATATCAGGTGCTAAGTATACTCGCAAGGGGATCACATGACCTCAATAAACATGGTGAGCTTCTGATGAAAAGGACATGTGGAAACTATCATCGATTCTCCCTTTTTATTCATGAAGATGAGTGCCAGGATGTGTATCTGAGGACCTCCACTCTACCAGACCTGGAGATTCCATGAGCAGAGATATGTTGGGAAGCTTGAAGTCTTCCATCCTAGAATTCAGATCTCTCACATTGTGATGTTCATCTCTCTGCACCACAAAGAACATCTGGGTGGCATTCAGTTGAGAAATTATGAAGATGTCAAAACCTGTCCTGAAATGGCTGCATATCCATCCCAAAGATTCTGCTCGTCACTGCCTCGTCAATGGGCAAAAGGTTGTGCAAGGAGAATATGTTGAAATAGGTGAAGCTTCATCAGGCTTCATGATCGCCTGGTGTTGGCGTAGTGGTTAGGGTAGCGGCTTGGGATCCAAAAAGGTCCTGAGTTCAAGCCCCGTTGGCCGCTTGAATTAATACACACCAGGAGGTTGTCTGTCATCTTGTCATCCTTCTGTTGACAGGTTGCCTGTCATCCTTCCGAGGTCAGCGAAGTGAGTACCAGTGTACTGGGCCCGGTGTATACCCCGGTTAGAATAGGTGTACCATATCCCTGTGTCGTAAGAGGCGACCAGGGTTGCGTCAGGAAGGGCATCCGGCGTAAAACATGTGCCAAATCACTCTGTGGATCATACGGATGATCCGCTGTGGCGACCCCTACCGGGAGCAACCAAAATAAGAACAACAAGAAGAACAAGGTGAACCTTCATGAACTTACCTATACTTTGTGATTCTCTGATATAACTCCACGTCAACTTTACGCTGCATCCAACAACTCATGTATGGAGATTGCCTCCTTTTAGGTATGCATCATGTGGTCCGACAGGATGTGCAAGCGTGGCGTGCTTACCTTTGAACTGTTTAGTCTGGGTATCACTCCTGACCTGACTAATAAACTGTCAGATTGCTGCTTCTCATACTAAGTATGCCATCCCTCAGAGTGGGCGGTAAACCGGGTGGCCTGTCTACCGGCATTAGTTGGTGGACATTAAAGATCCCATGGTGTGCTTCGCAAAGTGTAAATAAGCTATCGCTGGCACCATGAACAAATGATAAATTCCTGCATTTTCCAGCAGTAGAGCATTCCATCAGTTGCACAACCATGCCTCCAGCCAATTATGCTACCCTGCAGCCTTGTGCTGCAAATGAAAGAGGAAGTTGGTGGATGTTAAAAGATCCCATTGTATGTTTTCTCAAAGGTTAGGCCAGTTATTGTGGGCACCCTGAATGAATTGCAAACCCCTCCCAAATTTCCTTCCGTTGAATGTCAGGCCGAGCCAGCCAATTCCTGAAACACTTGGGCCAAAATCTTTCCCGGCCAACCCCACAAGAAGGTAGGGTTAAATAAAGGTAGTGCCACTGCCTGCACCCACTCACCTCCACCACGGCCTGCACGGTACACAGTGATAGGACCAGGGGCCATAGCCTGAGAGTAAAGAAGTGGAGAGTTGAGACGGTAGTGAGGCAGAGGACTTTTACTCAGAGAGTAGTTAATGCATGGAATGGCCTCCCTAGAAAGGTAGTGGCAGCAGAAAAAGTAGATAAGTTTAAATTAGAATCAGATAAGTACCTGAAAGTTATGGAGATCGAGGGGTATAGGGATGTTGAGAAGACTTTTAGGTTGTTTGAGCATTGATGGGTGATTGTGTGCATGTGTACAGAGTGCTGTTGGTAGGGTCTTGTCAATGGGGGTTATGTGGTTGATGTGTGTTTTTAACCAAGCTCATGCCCCCTCCCATAAGGGAAGAAGAAAAAGAAAAAAAAATACAAAAACGTCATAAATAATAATTATTATTAGAATGAATTTTTTTTTTTTTTGCCTTTTCTTCCTTGGATCTTGTGTAGATATATTATGATGGTGTTCGCACAGGCATGATGGGCTGAATGGCCTCCATTTGTGTTAGATTTCCTTGTATTTAAAAAGTTGTTAGAAGGAGGTTTGTGTACCATGTCATTAAGCCAACCACATGAGCTGTGCTTTTCAACCATGTACATCAGTGGCTTTCATGTGAAAGTTTTCCGATGTGTGCTCTCACTGGTTTCAGAAGACCAACAACTGATCCTCAAATATTTCTGTTGTACACTCTATGAAAATATTCTTCAATAGAGGTTGGCCGTTAAACTTGTAGTTCGATCAAAGAGATCTGCTTGTGTAATTTATTACTCATTGGGTGTTCATTAGGGATCAGTTTTGAGTGCAGTCCTATTCATGATGGTTCTTGAGGCTATAATCGCAGGAATTTAGAGGAGGCGTATCTTTGGAACTCCTGTATTCCGATGACTGATAGCCGACAGTGTGGAAAAGGTATTTGGTAAATATACGGTATGGAGGCCAGAGGCCTGAAAGTGGAAACAGGGAAAACAAAAGTACTTGTTAGTGGTGTGAGAGAAGGAAGTGTGGGGAAAAACAAATAAAAGGGAGGGGGCCCTGTGCTGTCTGTTTAAAAAAAAAAGTGTAAGTCGCAATTTAATATTGTGTAAATCCTGCAACTGCTGGGTGCACAAGAGGTGTAGTGGCATCAGGGGAAAACTGCAGGTGATTCTTGACTTCAAATGTGTTGTTTTTGCAGGTAAACAAATAGCTCCAGTAAGAGCAGAAAGGTTAGTTTATGGGGATATATCTCTGGAATATGTAGATAAATTCTGTTATCTTTGTGATATGATTAATGCAGGTGGTGGTGCAGAAGCAGCAGCGATTGTAAGAATTAGAAGTGGTTGGAGGAAGTTTAGGGAGTTGTTACTCTGAATTGAAATCGAGGGACCTCTCTCCAATTAAAGGGAAAACTTTATGCAGCTTGCGTTCGAAGTGTGATGTTGTATGGTTGATCAAAAATGAGGATGAACGGAGGTGTGAACGAAATGAATTGTGAATGGTGAGGTGGATGTGTGATGTGACTGAAGGATAGGAAACCAAATATGGAATTCAGCGATAGATTGGGTATGGAAAGCATTATTGAGGTTTGGGGTTGGTTGAGGTGCTTCGGACATGTGGAAAGCTGTGTGAATAAGTGTGGGGCATTCCATGTCAAGTGGACACACCCTCCCGACACTAATACCTCTTTTTCTCCCCATATGTTGGTCATTTATTCACTTTGGTGAAAAAACTCAAAATACCAACTTTTAGACCTGTGGGCCCATCGGGGCCCATTTTAGGGGCCCCCCCAAATTTGGGTGCCCCAGGCTGCCCCACAATCTTCCAGAGGCCATATCACAGGTTGTAGTGGTCCGATTTGGCTGATCTTGGTATCAAAATGCTCGTAAAAGCGAGATCTTTCGAATCACGTGAAGTAAAATCACTCCGAAACAGTAATTCAAAAAGTTATAGTTTGGGGCGCCCTTTGACCTTGGGCCCCCGCTCCCCAACCAAACCGATGGTCCCAATTTTTTTTCATGTGAGATTACCCCTTCATATACTCCAATACCTCAGCATAAATGAAAATGGGATCCCAATGGGTTCACGCATGGCAAAGATTTATGTTGGGGGACTCGGGTGCTGGACACACAATATGCCACAATACAAAGCACAATATTTGAACACAAGATTTCCAATACATTATATCAGTATATTGTACATACATTTTCCACATGCACATGCAGGAACTGGAAGCGATACTAGTAAGAGTTTTTCCTAGCATATTATAGTCAAGATTTTTTGCCAACCAATGTTTTATTAACCTCCGCCATCGAAGATCGGAGGTTACTGTTTTCACCCCTTTCTGTTTGTTTGTTTGTTATCTTGCCAAAACGAAGTTTTTGCAAGATATGTTAGTCAGCTTGTATTTTTTTTTTGTTTGTTTGTCTGTAATCACGTATCGATCACTCTGCAGAGCACAGTTATGATTGGAAATTTTTGTAACTTCACATATCAGAGTCCTATAGAGGTCCCTTTCAGCGCATAAAATTTTCAAGGTCAAAGTCACTTTGTCGCAAATCAGGGGAGTCGACGAAACCCTTATTTTTTTTGAGTAATTTGGATCGGATCATCTTCAAACTTCATGGGAATATAGTTCATGGTCTGGCGCTCAGCTGATTCATTTTTGGTGGCGATCGGCCTTGACCTTCATGGTTAGCACTGGAGGTCGAAAGTTTTTCACCCCAAGGTCAAATTTTGAAATCTTAGATACCATATCGAGTAATACCTCATATGAAAGTGCTTGATAAGTGCTTTCCAGATCTGTCAAAAGTTTGATGCTATGACGTCATGACGAAAAAACGGATTTTTCATGAAAATTTTATTTCCTCAGTTCTCATCAAAATCTCTTTATTTCATGCACAACGGTCCTGGAGAGATACCATTAACCGCATGAAAATATAGAGGTCTAGGTCACAAAAAGGTCAAGCATCAAGGTCGACGAAACCCTTATTTTTTGAGTAACTTTAATCGAATAAATAAGTCACTCATGTTCACATTTTGGCAAGATACTGGTCACCATGGGGGTGACATTGGTTTATTTGTTTATTCCTTACGAAATCTAAAGATTTCTTTAGATCTAAAGATTTCGAAATCTAAAGATTTCGTAAATATATTGATCAGTTCCGTTTCTGTTTGTTTGTGTGTTTGTTTGTTTGTAGGCACGATAACTCGAGAACGGAAGAAGCTACCAATGTCAAATTACACCACGTGATTCAGGAGGGTGATGGCTCGTGCTGATTAGATTTTGGTCAAAGGTCAAGGTCACAGTGAGGTCAAACATCCAAAAAAAAGTTATAACTCGAGAACGGAAGAAGCTACCAATGTCAAATTAGACCACCTGATTCAGGAGGGTGATGGCGAGCGCTGATTAGATTTTGGTCAAAATCTGTCAAAGGTAAAGGTCACAGTGAGGTGAAACATCAAAACAAGCAATCATAGACTGGTACTTACGAAATCGTCAACTTGACCTCTGACCTTTTCTAATAAAAGCTGTCTCTAGAGAAGGTTGAGACGCAAACCAGAAGTTTCTACGATGATTCTGTATCAAACCATCAAAAATTGTAACGTCGACCGAAGCAAAAATCTCCATTTCTTCACGCAATTATGCCTTAACGTAAGTCAACGACGCGTCTGCTCGAGCGCACTGCATCATGGGACAACCCGTGACTCGTCGAGTGAAATATCTTTTCTACAATCTCAAAAAACGTCTCTAAAATATCCGATTTTTACCAGAATTTCGACAACTGAGTTTTTTTAAGCGTCCTAAGCGATCGCAAAAACCGAAGACAAAATTAAAATCGAAGTTAAAACGAACTCGTAACGTCGAGCGAAGCAAAAGTACTCCATTTCTCCACGTGAATTTACGGAATTATGTTTGACCTCACTGTGACCTTGACCTTTGACCGATTTTGACCAAAATCTAATCAGCACTTGCCATCACCCTCCTGAATCACCTGGTGTAATTTGACATTGGTAACTTCTTCCGTTCTCGAGTTATCATGCCGACAAACAAACAAACAAACAAACAGAAACGGAAGGCATCAATATACTTACGAAATATTTAGATTTCCTCAGTAACAAGCAGTCATAGACTGGTACTTACGAAATCGTCAACTTGACCTCTGACCTTGTCTAATAAAAGCATGAATCAGTCAGATGCCCAAGGGGAGCTTGAATTCTGAATTCATTGTGGTTTGCAGATAATGAGTCCCAGACAAAAACTAGATTTCTTATAAAAATTCCATTTTTTTTGTTTTTATTTTAAAAAAAAGTGATTCAGTACCAGCAGGATATGCCAGATAATAGGTGTATTACTTTTCAGAAGAATCTGATAAAAGACTTATTATTTATTATATATATATATATATATATATATATATATATATATATATATATATATATATATATATATCAGTTATTCATCGCTGTTCCAGAATTTCGACAACCGAGTTTAAAGCGTCCTAAGCGATCGCAAAAACCGAAGACAAAATTAAAATCGAAGTTAAAACGAACTCGTAACGTCGAGCGAAGCAAAAACACTCCATTTCTCCACGCAAAACCTTAACGTCACTCAACGACGCGTCTGCTCGAGCGCACTGCATGATGGGACGACCCGTGACGCGTCGAGTGAAATATTTTTTATAAAATCTTAAAACGTCTCCAAAACATCCGATTTTTACCAGAATTTCAACAACCGAGTTTTAAGCGATCGCAAAAACCGAAGACAAAATTAAAATCGAAGTTAAAACGAACTCGTAACGTCGAGCGAAGCAAAAATACTCCATTTCTCCACCTGAATTTAGGGAATTTTGTTTGACCTCACTGTGACCTTGACCTTTGACCGATTTTGACCAAAATCTAATCAGCACTAGCCATCACCCTCCTGAATCACATGGTGTAATTTGACATTGGTAGCTTCTTCTGTTCTCGCGTTATCGTGCCTACAAACAAACAAACAAACAAACAAGCAGTCATAGACTGGTACTTACGAAATCGTCAACTTGACCTCTGACCTTGTCTAATAAAAGCTATCTCGAGAGAAGGTAGCGACGCAAACCAGAAGTTTTATATGATGATTCTGTACCAAACCATCAAAAATCGAATGTTTTGGATGTTTGACCACACGGTGACCTTGTCCTTCGACCGATTTTGACCAAAATCTAATCAGCGCTGGCCATCACCCTCCTGAATCACGTGGTGTAATTTGACATTGGTAGCTTCTTCCGTTCTCGAGTTATCGTGCCTCCTAACAAACCAACAAACTAACAAACAAACAAACAAACAGAAAAGGAAGGCATCAATATACTTACGAAATCTTTAGATTTCTTAAGTAACAAACAGAAACGGAAGTCATCAATATACTTACGAAATCTTTAGATTTCGTAAGTAACAAGCAGTCAGACTGGGACTAATGAAATCGTCAACTGAAACTCTGACTTTGTCGAATAAAAGCTGTCTCTGGAGAAGGTAGCGACGCAAACCAGAAGTTTCTACCATGATTCTGTACCAAACCATCAAAAATGGAATTTTTGACCTCACTGTGACCTTGACCTTTGACCGATTTTGACATTGGTAGCTTCTTCCGTTCTCGAGTTATCTGTACCAAACCATCAAAAATCGAATATTTGACCTCACTTTGACCTTTGACCGATTTTGACGAAAATCTAATCAGCACTAGCCATCACCCTCCTGAATCACGTGGTGTAATTTGACATTGGTAGCTTCTTCCGTTCTCGAGTTATCGTGCCTACAAACAAACAAACAAACAAACAAACAAACAAGCAGTCATAGACTGGTACTTACGAAATCGTCAACTTGATCTCTGACCTTGTCTAATAAAAGCTGTCTCTCGAGGAGGTAGCGACGCAAACCTGAAGTTTCTTCGATGATTCTGTACCAAACCATCAAAAATCGAATGTTTTGGATGTTTGACCTCACTGTGACCTTGACCTTTGACCGATTTTGACCAAAATCTAATCAGCACTAGCCATCACCCTCCTGAATCACCTGGTGCAATTTGACATTGGTAGCTTCTTCCGTTATCGAGTTATCGTGCCTACAAACAAACAAACAAACAAACAAACGGAAGGCATCAATATACTTACGAAATCTTTAGATTTCGTAAGTAACAAAATAACAAACAAACAAGCAGTCATAGACTGGTACTTACGAAATCGTCAACTTGACCTCTGACCTTGTCTAATAAAAGCTGTCTCTTGAGAAGGTAGCGACACAAACCAGAAGTTTCTACGATGATTCTGTACCAAACCATCAAAAATGGAATGTTTTGGATGTTTGACATCACCGTGACCTTGACCTTTGACCGATTTTGACCAAAATCTAATCAGCACGAGCCATTAGCCTCCTGAATCACGTGTTGTAATTTGACATTGGTAGCTTCTTCTGTTCTCGAGTTATCGTGCCGACAAACAAACAAGCAAACAAATAAAACAAGCAGTCATAGACTGGTACTTATGAAATCGTCAACTTGACCTCTGACCTTGTCTAATAAAAGCTGTCTCTCGAGAAGGTAGCGACGCAAACCAGAAGTTTCTACGATGATTCTGTATCAAACCATCAAAAATCAAATGTTTTAGATGTTTGACCTCACTGTGACCTTGACCTTTGACCGATTTTGACCAAAATCTAATCCGCGCCAGCCACCACCCTTCTGAATCACGTGGTATAATTTGACATTGGAAGCTTCTTCCGTTCTCGAGTTATCATTTTTTGGATGTTTGACCTCACTGTGACCTTGACCTTTGACTGATTTTGACCAAAATCTAATCAGCACTAGTCATCAGCCTCCTGAATCAAGTGGTGCAATTTGACATTGGTAGCTTCTTCCGTTCTTTAGTTTTCTCTACCAAACCATCAAGAATCGAATGCTTGACCTCACCGTGACCTTGACCTTTGACAAACGGAAGGCATCAATATACTTACGAAATCTTTAGATTTCGTAAGTAACAAAATAACAAACAAACAAGCAGTCATAGACTGGTACTTACGAAATCGTCAACTTGACCTCTGACCTTGTCTAATAAAAGCTGTCTCTTGAGAAGGTAGCGACACAAACCAGAAGTTTCTACGATGATTCTGTACCAAACCATCAAAAATGGAATGTTTTGGATGAGAACGGAAGAAGCTCCCAATGTCAAATTACACCACGTCATTCAGGAGGGTGGTGGCTTGCACTGATTAGATTTTGGTCAAAATCGGTCAAAGGACAAGGTCACAGTGAGGTCAAACATCCAAAACATTTGATTTTTGATGGTTTGGTACAGAATCATCGTAGAAACTTCTGGTTTGCGTCACTACCTTCTCTCGAGACAGCTTTTATTAGACAAGGTCAGAGGTCAAGTTGGCGATTTCGTAAGTACCAGTCTATGACTGCTTGTTTTATTTGTTTGTTTGTTTGTTTGTTTGTTTGTTTGTTGGCACGATAACTCGAGAACAGAAGAAGCTACCAATGTCAAATTACACCACGTGATTCAGGAGGGTGATGGCTCGTGCTGATTAGATTTTGGTCAAAATCGGTCAAAGGTCAAGGTCACGTTGAGGTCAAATATTCGATTTTTGATGGTTTGGTACAGATAACTCGAGAACGGAAGAACCTACCAATGTCAAATTACACCACGTGATTCAGGAGGCTGATGGCTAGTGCTGATTAGATTTTGGTCAAAATCTGTCAAAGGTCAAGGTCACAGTGAGGTCAAACATCTAAAACATTCGATTCTTGATGGTTTGATACAGAATCATCGTAGAAACTTCTGGTTTGCGTCGCTACCTTCTCGAGAGACAGCTTTTATTAGACAAGGTCAGAGATCAAGTTGACTATTTCGTAAGTACCAGTCTATGACTGCTTGTTTGTTTGTGAACAGTATTACGGAAAAAACTCCTCGACGGATTTCGACGAAACTTGGTGGGGGGATTAGGTATGGTCCAAGGATCATGCCATTAGATTTTGGATTTGGTACAAAATGCAATATGGCCGCTACGGCGGCCATTTGGAAAAAATATTTGACTTTTTTTTTTTTTGCATTTCTACATGTTTTAAGTGATTTCCACCCCCCCCCCCCAAAAAAAAAATTGTTAGAGAAAAAAAATTTTTTTTGCAACTTTTCTTTCAACAAAATTTCAATTTTTTTTCTTTTTTTTTTTGCATTTCTACATGTTATAAGTGATTTCCAACAAAAAAACATGCCAAAATTATAATTGCGGCTGATTTTGGAACTTCAGGTGGATATACCCACGTAAAAACAATTTCTCTCTCAAAAAATGCGAAAATGACGATTTTCAAAATCTGATTTGTGGCATATGAATGGCATATGAATCAATATGAAAATTGATTGTGGCATATGAATCTATGGGACAATTTTTAAATTTGCTTAGGCCGGATTTTCGATATTCGCTTTTGTTTTCGTGTCACGTGACTTCAAAGTTGGCAAAAAATGTGAAAATGATGATTTTCAAAATCTATCTCCTCCTACATTTCTCAAGCATTCTTGAATTTTATTGTGGCATATGAATCTATCGGACAATATCTAAATTTGCTTAGGCCGGATTTTCGATATTCGCTTTTGTTTTCGTGTCACGTGACTTCAAAGTTGGCAAAAAATGCGAAAATGATGATTTTCAAAATCTATCTCCTCCTACATTTCTCAAGCATTCTTGAATTTTATTGTGGCATATGAATCTATCGGACAATATCTAAATTTGTTTAGGCCGGATTTTCGATATTCGCTTTTGTTTTCGTGTCACGTGACTTCAAAGTTGGCAAAAAATGCGAAAATGATGATTTTCAAAATCTATCTTCTCCTACATGTCTCAAGCGATCTTGAATTTGATTGTGGCATATAAATCTATGGGACAATATGTAAATTTTGTCAGGCCGGATTTTCGATATTCGCTTTCGTTTTCGCGTCACGTGACTTCAAAGTTTGCAAAAACTCCCCTACCTTCAGGAGGCTATATATTTTCTTGCAGAGATGACCGTCACTCCCGCACAGGGGTAATTTTTAACCTTTCTTCCAGATTTCATTCTTCCTCGTCATCCGCCTCTTGGGTCCCGTAACCAAACTTCATTTCAGCAAAGGCGAAAATATCTTTTGGAGAAATGATTTGACTGTCGTAAGGTCTACGCAGGCTCTCATGTGTTGCTTCTCGTTTGACTGTACCTCCCATGCCATCTGAAGGGCCCTTGCCATGACTTGTTGCAAAAAAATGCCATTATGCGTCAATACCATACTCTGATTTGTGACGACATAGGTTTATGAAGGCTATGCAATTCTTACATTGGCCAGCGCAACTGTCTATAGTAAAGTAATCGTAATGTATAGTTTCTAGAAATAGTAAAGTAAAGTTTCTTTACATTTCCAAAGCTCGATTTCAAGTTCAATAATGAGCATTCTTTGGAAGAGGCGGACTGAGACAACGTCGTGAGTGTTGCATTCTGATATAATCGTGAACGAATCGTGGTTTAATTTGCCATCGTCCGATTTTAAATAGTTAATCCAGGGGTGAATTGTCGCTTGAGAGCAGTTCCAATGGAATCCTTGGGCCGCATCCTGTATGACAAACGAATAGTTCTCTGAGAAGTCTCCAATAATGACAAATTCTCCTTCACTGATTTCGTTTTTCTTATTTTTAACCTCCGCCATCGAAGATGGACGGAGGTTACTGTTTTCACCCCTGTCTGTTTGTATGTTTGTTTGTGAACAGTATTGCGGAAAAAACTCCTGGACGGATTTCGACAAAACTTGGTGGGGGGGTTAGGTATGGTCCAAGGATCATGCCATTAGATTTTGGACTTGGTCCAAAAGTCCAATATGGCCGCTATGGTGGCCATTTTGAAAAAATATTTGAATTTTTGTTTTTGCATTTCTACATGTTTTAAGTGATTTCCAACCCCCAAAAAATTAATTTGTTGGAGAAAAAAAAACTTAGAAAATTTTGCAACTTTTTTCAAAAAAATTTCGATTTTATTTGAAAAAAATTTGATTTTTTTTTTATTTATTTATTTTTTTTTTTTTTGCATTTCTACATGTTTTAAGTGATTTCCAAACCCCCCTCCCTCCCCCAAAAAAATTTGTTCGATTAAAAAAAACCCAGAAATTTTGCACCTTTTTTTTCAAAAAAATTTCGATTTTATATTTTGGCATTTGTACATGCGCGTCGATCAAGTTTAGTTTATTCAATCGTGGTTCAGTAGAGTCTGATCCGTTTTGACCTACAATGAATAGGATATCAGGTTCACTTAAGTGACCCAGCAGTATTGGTGGCGGACGTTTTTCACTCTACCGAGTGCTCCCCCTCTAGTTCAGAAACTGAGATTGGGCCTTGGCAATGAAGTCATGTCTCACTAATTTCACCGTGCGTTCACAGAATTGATTCATGAATTCTTCCAAAGGCAGGACCATGGAGCTCAGTTCAGATCTGTCGGTGGATGTCCACCATTTAAACTGAATTTCATCAATATCCTCTAGTTCATGAGCACTCAGTAGCTCGGTTTTGAAGTCTTCAATTGATGGGCAACTTTCACAAGTTCTGAAATAACATGCCGGTTGTGCTGGGTTACAAACTGTGCGTGCTATCACATGATGATAGCTAGGAAATTCGGCTATCTGTGGCATTTTGGAACCAAACATCATGAGTTTCACATTTTGATGTATCGTACATACACATACACTGTGTGTCCCGCAGGCCTGAACCGGCCAGGACACACTCTGAGAGACGGAGCATGGCGAACATCGCGAATCCAACTTTCAAGCCAGGGTTCTTCTCTGAATTTCTGAAACAGTTCCTTGAGATTGTTTAGTACCAGGTGCTTTTGAATTTTGTCTTTTCCATGTTCATTCCTGACCACCACACAGTCCTTTTTTCCTGGCATTATTCGGCTGATTTCATCACTTCGGTAAAATTCGGTTACGGTGGATTTCACTTCGTCAGGCAATATTTTACCCTGTTTGGGATTTGGAGACGATAGCATACCATTTTCTTTCTCTAAATTTTTGGCTTGTACAGCCATTCTTTGGGAGCAACTGAATTCACTCATCATCCCTCTGATGCTCATATTCCTAGCAAATATTGTCAGTAGATGTATTTGCTCTGAACGGCTCGAAACAACGTATTTTTCTTTCAGGCTTTTGATCACCTCTGGCATGCAGATTTCATCACATTTTGACGCTGCATTTTGTGTTTTCTCCGCAGTGCTTGGTCCAGCAACTAGTTCTAATTACTTTCGCACAGAATCTTCCACTTTACTTCGCTTTTCAGGAACGTACCCTGGGTTCCTTTCCGCCTTTCGTTTGTCGAATGGACTTTCGCCTATCATCGATAATGACTGGTTTAATAGGTCAACTTCTGCTTCTCGCTCAAAAACCTCCTCGTCTTCATCTGTCGAAATAGATTCTGCAATGCCTTCGATAGTACCTTCTGATGATAATTTTGAACTGGTCGAAGATGATTCTTCAATACGCTCTGGTGACAACTGAGAGTTGTTTTTTTTCTGCACGAAGTACAAAGTCTGTCATCTTTTTTCACCTTTGAAGAAAATTTCATCAACATATCATTTGACACATTGCGAAGATCTTTTCGTTGTTTCGTTTTATGGCAGCTGAACGGATCGCAACAGTATTTTCGGAACTCCTTTCGATCTTCAGTCGCCATGCTTACTGCAAAATATGCAAAAACTGAGATTAGCCCATTTATAACTTGATTCGATGATGGTTATACAAAAAATGTTCACTTAAAAATCAATAGGCAGAATAATTTTTTGCAAATGATGCTATATATATATATATATATATATATATATATATATATATATATATATATATATATATATATATATATATATATATATATATATATATACATATATTTCTTCTTCTTCTTCTTCTTTCGGGGTCGCCACAGCGGATCATCTGTATGATCCGCATAGTGATTTGGCACATGTTTTACGCCGCATGCCCTTCCTGACGCAACCCTGGTCGCCTCTTGCAACACAGGGATCTGGTACACCTATTTTAACCGGGGTATACACCGGCCCAGTACACTGGTACTCATTTCACCAACCTCGGAAGGATGACAGGCTGAGTCAATCCCCTGGTGTATTAATTCAGTGGCCCAACGGGGCTTGAACTCAGGACCTTTTGAATCCCAAGCCGCTGCCCGAACTACTGCACCAACACCAGGCTACCATATATATATATATATATATATATATATATATATATATATATATATATATATATATATATAGATATATTTTTTTTTGTTACGAATTCGCGCCCGCCAGCGTGCGATCGGCCGCGTACCTGTAATCGCAACCGCGTCGCCCACCGGACGGACAATTCAGTCGTGACCCTCCTGGAACTTTCACCAGAAACGAGTCACGGGTGGGGGTTTAACCTCACCACAGCCCAGTCCGCATTCTATCCGCGCGAAATAGGGTCACTCGCCGAATATCGAAATACCTAAGTACTCGCGTGGGTAACCTACCGAGGGGCCGTACCTCGCCGCAGGTCGGCTTGGGACACAAACCGCTTAAGTGGTCCGTTCCGTTCTGCAGCGATAACCGAGCGGGTATTATCGCCGACCTCGACAGATCCGATTCTCTTACCGGTGTTTAAAACCCAACTAATTATTCCGCGATGCAAGATGGCATTTTCAATGGGGAATAGAAGACGCAGCGAACGGGATACATTTCACAAGCAAGGACATTTATTCACTATCTACACGTATACAGGCAAGTCAGTCATGCAATGTACAAGAAGCAAATAGAAAGCAATACAACCGACTACAATGAGAATGTACATGCACCGCCACTTAACAGTTTTACTTAACAGACGGCGCCACGACAACATTCATTCAAAAACCCAAAAGAAACACAAGAAAAGACCCCCTCACAGACAAGGGGGTCAGGCTGGACCACTTGGGTCTTTATGGCACGGGACCTGGGAGACCGAACGGGTCCCGCGAGACCGTAGCAGGTTACCTGCACCCTCGAGGTGCCTCTGGTCGGCGAGCTCTCTCTGGCACTCTCCTCCACGGACACGCAGGTTCACGCCCCACAGCCGGCAGAGCTGCGCCTCCCGTCCACGTCTCCGGTACGTCGCCCGGACTCTCCACCGACCCACGCCTCTGGTGTTCGGGTCGCTCCACAGACCGAGACCAAGACCAGACCAAGAGAAGGGCGCAAAACGAAGAGAGGAGACCAGACCAGGAGAAGAGTGCCAACGAAGAGGAGGAGACCAGACCAGGAGAAGAGTGCCAACGAAGAAGAGGAGGAGGAGGCCAGACCAGGAGAAGAGCGCCAACGAAGAGGAGGAGGAGACCAGACCAAGGAGAAGAGCGCCAACGAAGAGGAGGAGGCCAGAACAGGAGAAGAGTGCCAATGAAGAGGAGGAGGAGACCAGACCAGGAGAAGAGCACCAACGAAGAGGAGGAGGCCAGACCAGGAGAAGAGCGCCAACGAAGAGGAGAGCAAGGCTCGCGGCTGTCCGCCTTATATAGCCTGGGGCTCCGCCCTTCGCCCCTCCCCGTTTTTGGCTCCGCCTCCTTCGAGAAGCTTCTCGAAAAGGGGCATTTCTAAACTCCGACCGCCTCACTCCTCGTATCCACTAATCGCGAGCGAGCCGCCTTACCCTTCTCGTCACACCGGCCTCGGAGAAAAAAGGCGGTTTAAAAAAAACCCACACGTCATCGCAGTTCCTTCCTTGGTCCTTTTACTTGGCGCCCTCGGACGGCTTTCGACGCGGAAAGGGTTGGAGCGTGGTTTGTGGAGGATGGCGTTTGCAAGCTGGCGTAGTGGCGAAGATGGTTAAATGGTGGTAGTATTGTGGCGATCGTGGCGTAGTTGGGGGTGGTTGTGTTGTTGGCGTCGTGGTTTGTTCAAATGGTGGGTGAGATATGTCGGTTCAAAATAATGATAGAGAAAGAAAAACACTATCTCAAAGGGTCACAGCCCGATGAATACAAAGAAATCCCTCTAAACAACGGTGGGGAAACCTATCTGAACACTCACCGGGATAACTGATCTAAGGAACCTTTATGGTGTTCTGCGAATTTCCACAGCCGTAACAATATATATATATATATATATATATATATATATATATATATATATATATATATATATATATATATATATATATATATATATATATATATATATATATATATATATATATATATATATATATATATATATATATATATATATATATAGTCCAGAGATGATGATTGTCAATTTCAGACATAAAGTCGCCTGCCAGCAGGTGACGTAAGCCTGGTGTTGGCTTCGTGGTTAGGGTGGTGGCTTTGGATCCTAGGGTCCTGAGTTCAAGCCCCGTTGGCCGCTGAATTAATACACCAGGAGGTTGACTCAGCCTGTCATCCTTCTGAGGTCGGCAAAATGAGTACCAGTGTACTGGTAAGGGGACACTGCGTCAGCGGCATAGCCGCGTCCCAACCAATGATGCAACCAGCAGCCACAGGCTGCACTCGATAGCGAGCGAGCAGGTGACGTCATTGGAACGATGACTGCAAACGTCGCCCAATGTCGAATCAAGAATTGGTGATATGTGGACCCCGAACAATAAAACCATCATCACACTTGAACCCATTCAGATCCCATTTTAATTTATGCTGAGGTGTTGGAGTATATGAAGGGGTATTCTCACACAAAGAAATCGGGATCATCGGTTTGATTGGGGGGCGGGAGCCCAACGTCAAACGGTGCCCCAAACTATAACTTTTTGAATTACTGTTTCGGATTGATTTTACTTTACGCGATTTGAAAGATCTCGCTTTTACGAGCATTTTGATACCAAGATCATCCAAATCGGACCACTACAACCTGTGATATGGCTACTGGAAGATTGTGGGTCAACCAGGGGCACCCAAATTTGAGTGGGCCCTAAAATGGGCCCCCACGTCTGAAAATTGACACAATGTTTTACCATGGATACAGACACTTGCACAAAAAAAAAAGAGTGAAATCTGAGACGATGTGTCAAAATTTCGCTGAAAAATGTGTACACTTGACATGGAACGCCCCACCTGTTTCTGGGATGGTTAACATAGGCAGCTGACTTGAGATGCTCCCACACAAAGAAATTGAGAGACGTAAGGTCTGCTGAATGAAACCTTATATGGCTCCTGAGTTTTGGGCCACCCTGTATATGACCGGAATAAGAATTGCTATAAAACCGATGGCTTGTTGACTTGAGTGACTCCCAAGTGTGTCACAACAATGTGTAACTGGCAGTTGTAAAGCATATTGTCTGTGAAACTTCTTTTTTTGCCATCGGTGTGACTGTTTGACTGTTCGTTGTGTAGTTGAGTGAAGGTCTATGTCCAAGTGTGTTGGGTGGCATTGAATTGAAATGGCTGGAGAGGTTATGCCAGTGTCCATAATTGTGTTGAAACTAATGGCTTTGCAACATCAAAGGTCTGGACGGATGGAAAGGTGTAACTCTGGACTCGAGAGTTTATGGCGTGGTTCACTTGCTTCCAAATACAAGCTGAAATGTGATCGTAAAATAGATTTGTTCCATCGGACATGGTATTGATGACAAAAGTTTTAATATTGCCATTTAATGAAGGTTGCATTGAGGCTCTGCCATCTGTGACTAATACATCTTCAGTGTTGTAGTACTTCCGTTCGAAAGCAAAAATGGCGTCTGATGGATGACATTTTTGAACACCAGGGTTGTAATGAATGTTGCTGATCAACTATGTTACGGGCTGGCTGGTTGGCTGTCACTGACTGCTTTGTTTTTCTGACTATTCATGTGTAGCTGATTAAATGTGTGGTTGGCTGCCTGCCTGCCTGTATGTCACCAGTTAAGGTTGGTCTGCTGACATGCCATCTCAACCAGAATTTTCATAGCCATCTGAGACTGTTCCTCGGTTTACACAAAAAATATGACTTTCGACAGCTCATCCAAACTGCTCCCCAGGCAAACCAAGCTGCCCTTTTAGTTTTCCATTTTTCATGTGTGTTGTCAAATTAACAGTTGTCCAAAAGGAATTGTAATCATGTGGCATAACGCTTCTTGGCTGCCCCAGCATGTTCTGTTATTCATGCTTTCATATCTTCTGCTTTTTGAAAAAAACGGGGATTTTGTAATCTGCTTCATCCTTATGTCTGTCTGTCTGTCTGTCTGTCTGTCTGTCTGTCTCCATGCACAGAGACAAACAACGGGTGAAAACTGTCCATCACGCTATCTCCCCCTAAAAGGTTGGGCAGCAAATCACCAAACTTGGAAGTTATGATCATTATATGGCACGAACGTGCAAGAGCAGTGTCATTTTTGGCATCACCCTTGGGGTCGGGAAGTTTTTATTTTATTTTTTCTTCGAAAGGGAAATGTAGCCTTATCACAAGTGCCATAAAAGTGGACTTGCACGTATGCATACAAGTTGGATTTTGACTATTCAGCCCCATATAAATGCAACGAATAAGACCGTGAACAGATAACGGTGCAAATGCGGCAAGTTTAAACGGTGAGAACAGAGCAAAGCGAGCATACATTCGAGACAATGACTTGGAAAAAGCAAAATCAACTGAAATTGAGAATAATTTGACTGCCTGTGAACACCACTAAATGAGGACATACTGATGGAATTTTGAAATGCAGAGCAAGAGAATCGTCCACGAGAGTGCCGGGGTTGGCGAAAAGGGGCTTTGTGATGGAAGAATGAAAGGAATAACATGCATCGACACCATTACTGATTGTCACTGCATGCTTTTTTGATGAAAGGCTGCAATTTTGAAACTGATTAATAATTGTAGTGTGGACAAAAAAACACTAGTTCAAAAGATTTTTCATCACTGGAGACTATTTATCATGCTGCACTGTTTTGCTATCATTTCTCCCACCCGATGGACCTTTTACCCCGTTTGCAATTTATTAATCTCATCCCTCATGTGTCGGCTCACCGTGTGATCGATGTCAATGCTGCCACTCCCCTTCACCAGATGCTACTCTCTGAGAAGGTTCAGCAGCTCGTGGATTGGACGTCCCGACGCTCAGTGATCCGTCTCAATGGAGACAAATTCCGCCGCTACATCAAGTCTCCACCTAGGAACTACTCTGTAGTGGTGATGTTCACAGCCCTAGAACCACAGCGTCAGTGTGTCGTGTGCAGGTATCTGTTTTTTGGATGTTTGCGGATTGTGAGTTATGTCAAAGCATTCATCGCTTTTCCTCTCTGTTCTTTGTCCAGTTATTGGCCCGTATCCCATGCAGCAGAAGACTGGTTTTGCAATCACGCCTGTGTCTGTCTGTCTGTCCAGGCCGTAACGTTTTTTGTTTTTTACAATTTGAGCTTTTGTCATCAGATTTTCAACAAAGCTTTATTATGAGAATATAGAGAAGACAAATTAATAATTTTGTGAAAATAATTTTCATTATTATTATTATTATTGTTATTCTTTGACCCTTTTTTTTTGACGGAATCGCTTGAAAAATTCTCGAATCCGGATTCAGATGTTCAACAAAATCGAATCAATTAGTCATTGTCACACACCCAACCTGTCCACCAAGTTTCATGTGAATCCGTCAACTTTTTGAGATATCGTGCAATATTGTTTTTAGCTCCATCTCTCAATGGTGAAGAATCAGTTAAAATCTAAAATAATCCTCGTATCCAGATCTGGATTCGGATCTTCACCAAAATTGAATCAATTCTTCCTAAGCCTGGTGTTGGCTCAGTGGTTAGGGTGGCGGCTTGGGATCCTAGGGTCCTGAGTTCAAGCCCCGTCGGCCGCTGAATTAATACACCAGGGGGTTGACTCAGCCTGTCATCCTTCCAAGGTCGGCGAAATGAGTACCAGTTCCAGTGTGTGCACTGGTAGAGGGGCACTGCATCAGTGACACAGTCGTGCTTCAAGAAATGATAGCTACCCCGGCAGCTAAGCTGCCATACGACCACAGAATTCTTCCTAATGGCACTCCCAACCTGTCCACCAATTTAATCCATCCATGACTTTTTGAGATATTGTGATTATATGTAAATGTCTACATGTGTGTGTGTGTGTATGTATATATATGTATGTATATATATATATATATATAATATTTTTTGGCCCCATCTCTCAATGGTGAAGAATCACTTGGAAAATTCTCAGATTTGGATCTTCACCAAAATTTAGTGTTGCTGTCCTTGGCTGGTCACCTACACACAAAAAATTCAAAACGATTGCTTGAAAACTGTGGCCAAAAATCGGTGTGATAAACAGACAAATGCTACAGACCAACATACTTGGCAAAAAAAAATTTTTGCCAAGTAATAAGTACACTGTATTAGACATATATTTGTGTGCTCTGGAGCAGAAAGACTTGATCCCGGATGTTGTTGGGTGACCTACAGTGGCATCTGGTAAATTGTTCCACACTGGTATTTCTGCAGCCATATAGGAGCGGTCATACTGAACAAGTGACCAGTGACCACTCTCCGTCTTGCAAATATGACACTGTACAGCATAGCTTCCAAAGGAAGCACTTATTCTGGTGAACCTTGATGGAATCCATGATGGAAGTGGCATGGTCTTCAAAAGTGCTGCAACTTCTTCTGTGTGCAGTCTGCACATCAGACCCAGACCTGCTACAATTCTTCTGTGTGGTGGGGGATCAATATTCAATTCCTGTAGAGGGGGCCTTGATAATGTGTACAGCATGACGTTCCACATCCAGCTTTTTAAGATACATGGCATTTGCAGATATCCATACGAGGGGAGCATATACCATTGTGCTCCGGACATGGGCTTTGTACACTTGGGCTCGGCCAAGCGTATCCAAGTATGGACCAATACTGTGAAGGACACTCACTCTTTGTCCAGCTCTAACGGCAATTGAGTTCACGTGAGACTGGAAACACAAGCTCCGGGAGAACCTGACTCCAAGTATGTGAAGCTCGTGTACATGCTGCAAGGGCTTGCCACCCATGAAGAACTCTGGAGGATGCTCACTTGGTAGTCATCTACTGAGAGACATAACCTTGCATTTCTCGGTAGCAAATAGGACATTCCATTTCTGTCCCCACTCGTAGATCTTCTGTTTGTCTTCGTTCAGAGAAATGGTAACATTCACTTCATCCAGCAGGCAGTAGATGGTATCATCATCAGCATTGAGGCAGGTCGAGTTATGCAGGTTGTCGCACAGATCATTAATGTAGACAAGAAACAAGGTGGCCCCAAGAATTTCTCCTTGAGGTACTGATGCATTAATTAGAGTTTGTTTGGATGTTTGGCCATTAACCACTACCTGAGTACGTCTGTCCATCAAGTAGCTGCATAACTACTGTAACAGCTGCCATCCAACTCCATTAGCAACCAGCTTGAACAGCAAACCCTTGTGCCATCTATCTATATATATTACTAAAACCCTCATCTTGTCTGTTTGTATGTTCCCAAAATACAGCCAAAACGGTACATGATAGCGCAAAAATTTTCGGCCAACCATACTCATCATTCTCCTGCGGTGTGCAGTATCAAGTTTCGTTAAAATTGGACAATGAAAAAATTATTGAAAAATCAATTCCCGATTCATTCAAGTCCTCTTCGGGAGTATTTGATCAATGCAAACAACCTCAGGGGAATTGTTTGCTGGAACTATCTTTTTCGTTTTTTTTTTCTTCAAATGATTTATTTTAAAATCTCAAACATTTAGTATAGACAAAGAACGATTTATTTTTAAGCATAAAATAAACATCGCCATTTTGATCTTATACTTCCGTGTTCATTAATAAATAAAATTGTGTTTAGAAGATGATGCACAAGAATTTATTCGACTTTGTTTTCTCCGTTTTTTTTTCACATTGACACACAATATAAAGTTTCGTTCAAATCGGGCAACGAAAAAAATTATTAAAAAATCATTTCCAGATTCAGTCAAGTACTCTTCGGGATTATTTGATCAATGCAAACAACCTCAGCGGTATAGTTCGTTGGAGCTATCTTTTTTTTTTTTTAATGATTTTTTTCATCAACGGCTGTCACAATGGGAACACAACGGGTTCATTTGTCATCTAGTACTCTATAAAATGCAGCTTTGATGTCAAGTGCTGCAATTGTACCCTCCTGACATCTGTCGAGACAAGACATCCACTCGTGATTCAGATATGTGAGTAAATCGGAGGCTGAGTGACCAGGAAGGAAGCCAAACTGATTGTCGCTGATGATGTAGTTTCCAATGAGATGCTTCCTCAGTGTGGTGTTGACGACTCTCCATAACCTTGCTAATGCAGCTTAGGAGACTAATGGGCCAATCGTTGTCTGAAACAGAGCAAGAGCTCTTCTTATGCACTGGCACTACATTGCCTATCTTCCAGGACAAAAGGAAGTTGCCTCAGCTAAAGCAGAAACAAAACAGTTTGGCAAAAGGAATGGCAAGGGCTGATGCACACTCTGAGAACTCCATTTCCAATTCCATCAGGTCCGGATGGCTTATTTATGTCTAGCTTCTGTAGAATCCTTCTGTCATGAGGCCGGAACAAGTGAATGTTGGTGCGAGCTGAGAGATAGGGAGGGTCGTTTTCAGCCTAACCAGATGTACACTTTGATGCAAAATGATTGCAGAAGATATCCACCTTCTCCTTTTTGGCCTTTTTTTAAAATGTTTTTTTTGCTCTATTATTTTTATAACACTTTTTTTTTTTTTTTAGCAGCAACCACTTGTCCAATTGACACAACTTTCAGGGTAGGAGCAATCCCCCATGTAGACTATTTTAATGAAGCATTGTGACATCATAGGTCATGTGGAATGCCAGCCATCTTGGATTAAATTCAAAAATTACATCTCCTAAACTGCTGATCAGAAAAATTTGAAACTTAGCACATCTCATTCTACCCCCCATGGGGAATAAAGGATTGTAAGGATGATGTCACTGGTGAAGTGGTCAACCAGCTGTAAATGTTTTAATCAAAATCCTTGTTTACCATTGAGATTCGGTGTGTATGTCCAGGCCATAACATTTTTGTCATCAAATCTTCAACAAACCTTTTATTATGAGATGGTGGAGAACACAAATTAATAAAATGTGCAATTTTTTTTTTTTTAACTCATTTACGTCAAGTTTTGTGTGAGTACAAAGCAGGCGCGGCCGGGCTTTGCATTTTGAGATGGTTTCGAATTTCCAGTTGTATTTCATCGAATTTTTTTGTTTGTTTGTTTTTGTTTTTTTTCCCTGGAACACTTGAAACAGACATGCAAGTGAGGAGATGCAAATACTTGCCAACTCTTGGCGATACTCTGGCTCATTCTCCAGCAGACTTTTTTTTGCTATGGTTGACTTTGATGAGGGGCCAGATGTCTTCCAGCAGGTATGGAGGAGGTTTATGTTGTCATTGTCTTTTGTATGTAGCACATAGTTATGGGTAGCATCATTTGCTGGGGGTTCTGCTGTGCCGCTCACGCCGTGGCCGTGGAGGTTCATCATATTGTCGTCGTCATTTAGCATGTCTTTGCTGCAATATAGCTGCAGTAATGAGGCATCTCCAGGTTTGCCTGTGTTGTGCCATTTGTATTGAATCGTCCCAAGTTAAACCGATGTCCTTCAGGAGTGGTCAAGTTGTCTTTCCATCTGATGCGCTGTCTACCTCTTGTATGCTTCCAGTCAGTAGAGGGGTCTGCAAAGAGTGTGATCGATTAATGGCTAACTTGGTGGTGGCATCGATGGCCAACCCAAATTAGCTGGGTACGTTCGAGAGTGGAAACCAAGTCATTCATTTGGCAGATCTCGCAAAACTTCTACGCTTGCGATACGATCCTGCCATGAGATTTGCAGGATAATCCGAATGGCTCTCATATCAAAGTCATCAATGTTTCATTTATGTTATTCATGTCAATGTCTCAGATCCGGAGCAGAATATGGGTGTGATCTGTGCTTTGTACAAATGAAGCTTGAGCCTTTCATTCACTGGAGCTTTGTAGATGGATAGACCATGCACAGGCCTGCACTATCATTCACTTTTGTTTCATGGAAGAGATGGTACTTGCTAAACAGGAAATGTTCAAAAACATGTATCTATTGTAACGAATTTGGGAATTTAATTGTACACAACATACAGGTTCCTTAAGACAGTCGATAAGTGCTTGTTCCCGAGATAGCTCACCTTTCATTGTTTAAATGTTCAGAAATCGATTAGATGCACTGCGGATCGATTTAACAGTTAGGGAACGAACAATGGAGACATCCCTCCCCGTCTTCTGCGAAGAGCAAGAACCACCCTGCTGTCCCGTCACTCATGATGTCAACTCCCTCCCACCCGTGGCTGAGCGGGGGATGGAGCACGAGGGCATGAGTCGCGCCGGGATTGGGGGAAGGGCGGGAGAAGGATAAGAGATCTTTTTTTTCTTTTGTTCGTGGGCAGAGTTGGAGGGAGTTGGAGAGGGCAGAGTTGGAGAAGGGAGTTGAAGGGAGTCGTCCTGCTTGGCTTGGGTTAGGGTTGAGGCCTTCGGAAGCTTTTTGCTTCGGCTGGCTTGGTGAGCTTCGGCTGAGGCCTGGCTCGGGAGGAGGCTTTTTGGAGGCTCTTTGCTTTGATGGTTCCGTGAGCTTCAGCTTCTGCTTGGCTCGGGAGAGCTTTTTGCTTCAAGCTGTCCTGTTTGGAACTAAGTTAAGCCGGTCACTCAGCTCGAGCTGCGCGTGGTGGCTTCTTCTTCTTGGTTCGTGGAACTCTTTGTTCTCCATTTTGGTTCCCCGCTTGGCGTGACTCATCGACCTCTTCGTGGAGGTGGTTCCTCGGGGAAGCGACGCATCGACGGGAAGGTTCGGCGTCTCGTCTCACCAGCATGTGTGGAGAAGCGTGGGAGGTGGTTCCTCGGGGAAGCGACGCATCGACGGGAAGGATCGGCGCCTCGTCTCACCAGCACGTGTTGAGAAGCACGGGAGGTGGTTCCTCGGGGAAGCGACGCATCGACGGGAAGGATCGTCTCCTCATCTCACCAGCACGTGTTGAGAAGCGCGGGAGGATTCGCGGGAGCTCGGGAAGGATCGCGGCTCGGCGATTGGATCCAGCTCTCTCTCGCTGGAGCCCGGGTCCGAACAACTTGAAGACCACACGAGGTGGAGAGGTTCGAGATAGGTTCTGGGTTTCAGCTGAGCTGGAGCTCGTTATTAAAGGCCTCTGCCACCATTTCTTGGGGTGTGTGTGTGTGTGTGTGTGTGTGTGTGTGTGTGTGTGTGTGTGTGTGTGTGTGTGTGTGTGTGTGTGTGTGTGTGTGTGTGTGTGTGTGTGTGTGTGTGTGTGTGTGTGTGTGTGTGTGTGTGTGTGTGTGTGTGTGTTCGTGTGTTCGTGTGTCCGTGTGTCCGTGTGTCCGTGTGTCCGTGTGTACGTGTGTACGTGTGTACGTGTGTACGTGTGTACGTGTGTCCGTGGGCCCGTCTAATAAGTAGGAACTGCTGTTAAGTGCAAGTGACTGTACATAATAAGTAGACGGTTATAGTTCCTTTGTCGTGCTTTTGTTGCTTGTATAATTGCATACATGCTTTATTATAATAAATGTCCTTGTGTGAATGTAAACCTGTTCGTTGCGTCCATTCCCTCATTGAACTGCCTCATCTTGCACTCGGAATATAGTTGGTTTTTAAATAGGATCGGGTCTGGCGATTAATACCCGCTCGGTTATCCCAGAACGGAACGGACCACTTAAGCGGTTCGTGTCCAAGCAGGCCTTCGCCAAGGTACGGTCCCTCGGTAGGTTACCCGCGCAGGTACTTAGGTATATCGATATTCGGCGATTAACCCTATTTCACACGGGTAGAATACGGACTAGGCCGTGGTGGGATTACAAACCCACCCGTGACTGGTTTCTGACATTGTTCCAGAAAGTCACGACTGGATTGTCCGTTCGGTGGTCGAAGCGACCGCTATTGGTTAGACGCGGTCGTTCGCACGCCGACGGGCGGGAATCCTACAACACTATACTACTATAGGTCTACACTAAAAGTTCTCCATGAGACCGATGTCCAAGGCTATGTCATTGATGTCAGTTTGAAGCACTCATTACTGATTTGGCAGGAGTTGATGAAAGTAGTAAATACTCCGCCACTTGGCGGAGCAATATGACACCTGTCCAATCAGAAGCGACTATCATGTTGACACAAGCACGACTTATTCAGGAATGGCTGCCTCCATGTAGCCAAGGGTGAGTGTGTGCATGTCTGAAGCTAAGTACACTAAAACATCGTCCCTACAATGCGTTCCCATATATCATCGGTGAGAAAAACACTCTGTCCACATTCTCACCGGTATGTCTGGATAAATATTGAGAGTGCCTCGTGGACTTAGGTCATTTGTATGGAGAATGCAGTGACATTGCGAAATCTCAACATCAATGAATGAAATTGCACTCGGTAGAGTGCATACCTCCGCCAGGCTGAGCAGTTTACGTTTTGTATCACACTGATGGGCTGGATCTGCATCCAGACCTCAACCAAATCTAACCAGCTTGTTCTTGTGACCTGCCCAACTCATCCATCAAGTTTTTCATCCGAATTCGTCCACACATTTTTGAGATATGAAAAATCAATTCCCGATTCATTCAAGTACTCTTCGGGAGTATTTGATCAATGCAAACAACCTCAGCGGTATAGTTCGCTGGAGCTATCTTTTTTTCATTTTTTTTCTTCAAATGATTTATTAACAGGGATGAAAACATGACCTCGGTACACCTTTGGTGGCAGAGCTAAAATGCTTCTGTTGACTTCACTGATTGCTTCTTGGCAGTCAGGGACATTGCAGGGCACCAAGGAAGGGATTTGCAGATGTATTTGCTTAGTCTGTCACAATCGCCTCAAAAGCTCACATTTCTCCATCTCCAAAGAAGAAAAAATGAGGTCCAGGTGTATATTGATCTCATTCTCGTGTTCTGCCATGGCTGTGCATTATTTGTAAGAAGGTGTCAGGTCACACGTACTGGGCACATGGACAAAAGCGCGGTCCCCTAGTTAAATCCGAAACAGTCACAGCAGATATATCCGCAAGTCTTTTTTTTTCTTTTTTTTTTCCCAGCAACCCTTCTGTCTGTCAGAACCATACCTAGTCTTGTCACCATCAAATTTCATCTAACATTCAGAATTATTTGTATATATTCCAGAACGTTTGATCGAGGCTGCTGGGTTAAAAAAGACATGAAAGTATTTTGGTACACACGAGAGAGCATGTCTGTGTGGCGTCCAAAGTCCGGTACCAAAAAATGTGTTCCTACAATATGCGGGATTTCTCAGTAAGAAAGTGAAAGAGGATTGATGCAGTCTGTGCTGCACAAATGAAAGGTTGACCTCTCATGTGCACTCTGCTTAATTACAATTAATGACCACAGTTATTACAAATCACAATTTTCAATAGAAGGCAGTCGAGTGCATCGATCAGATTCAGTTGGTTCCTTCAATAATGCTGTAATATTTGTCAATATGCATTCTACCTTCCGTGATGACAAGGAAGCCCTCGATTAATTTTATTTTATTTATTTGTTTTTTCATGACTTGGTGCTCTATCATGCTTGCAAATCTCAGACGAGTTTGCTCTATTTTTGTAACTCGTTTGGAAGAGAGTCACGTGTTCAACTTGGACTTCCCCCAATTATCTGTACGGTCTGTGAATGAGCTACGGAGTGATCACGAGGGAGCCGACATCCGTCTGCTCCCCCATGCACAACATGCCAGTGCCACTCGCAATAACACGTTCTTCACAGTCCAGATACTGATGGAGCTGTGATCGCCCCTTCTGTGAGTCCACAAGTACTGGCCAAATTTTTTTTTTTTGACTGGCCTCGATAATCGTGCCCATGTGATCACTCTTGAACGCAAGGAAACTGCTGTTGATGCAGATTTGTCGAGAAGTTTGTTTGGTTTTCATGAGTTCATCAGGTGCGATTCCATAAGTGCTTTTTTATGGAAAGGGCAAGAGGAAAACATTTCCTGCTCTATCCAAAAACGAGGCATTTGTGCAAAGGTTTGCTCAAGTGGTGAGCGACTTCGAAGTTGCCGCTGAAACTGAGACAATATTGGAGAAGTTTGCCTGTGCTGTTTATGGGGAAACCTCACCTGCTGATGCGAACAGTGCCCGATTATAAAGTATTTTGCTTGGCATCGTCACCACGTGAACAGAGCATGCCACTAACACATTATAGAGGCTAATTATGTCATCAAGCGGCTATTCACAGGTGTGCACCCATGATCAATACTCAATCTCCGATTGTCCATGGCTGGCAAATTGTTTGGATGACTCAAGATCCTGCACCGGATATGATCATGCAGGTTGTCAACTGTGCCTGTAAACAGTCGACATGCTATACAGGGCAGTGTTCTTGTCAAAACTCCGGCTTGTCATGTACGGACATCAGTAAATGTCAAAATTGCACGGATTCATCAAAAACACTGACAGCAGTGTTATTTAGAGCAGTAATGAAAGGGACTATGATTAAACCTTCCTATGTCATCGACTAGTTCAATTAGTATTGTCGCAGATCTGGGGTTCGAGGACTGCCAAGAGGGGGAATACTTGGGTCCCTCCCAAATGCCCGGTCCTGTGGCCGTGGGGCACAGATCACTCCACACACCGGCATGTTGCTGGGCAACCATGAATGCCGATTGGCACAGCCAATCCATGCAGGGTTACACTACTTCACTTGACATCTTACCTGTGGACAGCCGGATAATTAGGGTCACATGCCCTCAGCGCACACTTGGATTACTGCCGAGCGTTATTGAGTGTGTGCCAGCTAACAAAGCAAATTATTGGGGGTACAACTTCCCATCTACAGTAACTATACTTGTGCACTGTCGGACCAATAAAGGAAAAAACAACCGAGACGGATTGTAAATAACAACAAACAATTATTTATTACAAACACACAAGCAAGCAATCATTTCAAAGCAAGTATTTATAAGCAACAAAGGAAAAAGGCACATAAGAGCAGATGAAACCATAACAACTATTCTTATTCAATCTCACTTGCAGAAAAGACTCGGCCATTATTCACTCAGGGGAGAAGAAGAAAATAGGAACGACTTGAAAATAAAATAAAAGTAACATATGGAGAAAAGAAAAGCAGCCTTTTCCTTCCTCCCTCACCTCACACAGCCCAAATATACAAGAGAATGCGGAGGAAAATGGATGGAGAAGATGGGCAGTGGCGATGTGACGCAATGGGGACACGCAGCCATGTCCCAGATGTGCCCAGACCCAGAAGGCGAGTCCTTCCGGCGTCCCAGATATGTGAGCTAGGTGTGCGACTTTTCCTCCTCTGCCTCAGCTTCTGGTGCCCAGACCAAGTAGGCGAGTTATCTTTGGCGTCATGCCCACTTGCACTGTTCTGCACTGTACCACACCTACAAGAAGCGCCGCACCTCGCAGGCCACGACGTGCACCAAGCTTCATGAACATGCATGTGAGATGCGACATGAACATGCATATGGGAGTACCAGATGGGTTAAAGTCCACAGACGGGTCAAATCTGCCAAATTTAACAATGCGCGAATGGAGGGAACACAGAGGAATTCCACCGTACTGAGGGACGACCGAACGGCCGCGAAGCCGAAGGCAAGACCGATGGGGTGAAGAAGGGATTGTTGAAAGGATGTTTGATGAAGGGGAGGTAATTGGTGGATTGAGAAAGCAGAGTAGGGAAATGGAATGATGGTGTGAAGGATGAATGATGGAAAGTAACAGAAGGGGAGGGTGGAGACATTACACTGGTAAAATACAGTCCCTAACTAAGGGACCAAGGACTATATGCAAAAACCAATGAAATAACTGATCCTTGGGTCACTAACATGTCCATGTATGCTCTCCCCTTAGGGCAAGTGTTCCAAAATTATGACAGTATGTTTGATTGGTTTGTTATCTTAGCAGATTATGCCATTACACTTAGATATATGCTCCTGGTCAAACTCGAATGGTAGGCTTGAGATCTGAGAGTCCTCAGTTCAAATCCCACCCAGCTGTTGAATTCATATCAGGTGGAGTTGACTCGATCTGTCATCCTTCTGAGGTTGGCAAAATGAGTACCAGCATGCTGGTATACTGTGTCCGAGTGGCGACCCGTCCAGGATTGTGTCCAATAGCCAAGGAGACTGCTTAGGCAGCACCAAAGCACTTCACAGAGTATAGGTGCCGATGGATGGATGGATTCCTGTTGGAACTCTTTGCTGTCTCTTTATTTATTTAGTTAGTATACACTGTCGAGGCTCATATATGAGCTAACTAACGCATAAACACACAACAAGGGGCGCAAGAGACGAGGGACTGGAGAGGGAAGGAAAAATCAGTGGGGAACAGAGACATAAGGAGATCTGTGGAAGGGAGAGGAATAGGGTGGGGTACGGGGTACATGGGGTATACAAGAAGGACATGATCAAGACTTTCAGGAAAGAAAGCAGGGAAATTGAAGGAGGTGCGTTTGGGGTGGAATGATAGGGAAAGACAAGAGATTGTGGTGAACAGCTGTTTTGAAGACGTGGAGGGAAGAGTGGGATTGAAGAGAGTGTGGGAGTTTGTTCCAAAGGTGGGGAAAAAGAGGAATAAAAGAGTGAAGGTGAGCAGTGATTCTTGACTTTGGTAGTTTTACTAGAAGGGGATTGCTGGTGGACTTTGAGCACCATGCGGAAACATGGGGGGGGGGACATATCTCAGACAAAGCAGGGGGGTGGCGAGACCGGAGAGGAGATTGGAAAAGACAGAAAGACCACCAACCTGCCTGCGGTGAGAGAGTGAGAGGCCCAAAGACTCAGCCTCATTGTGGGAGATACCAATGATCCTAAATGCCTTGATTTCCACAGCGTAGAGCTGAGAAAGGTGAGAGGTGTGAGCATCAGCTGAGAGGGGAGAGCAGTTCTCCATCAAGCTGTGGATGGAAGCTTTGTATGTGGTCAGGAGCTCAGTTGTGCCAAGGAAGGACTTTGCACAACGGAGGATGCCCAGTCAGAGACTGCCTTTGGAGGCCAGCTTGAGAATGTAGCTTTCCCAGGAAATATCATGGCAGATAGTGAGACCCAGAAGCTTGAATGAAAGGACTTCTTCAAGAGGATTGTTGAGAAAGTAGATGTGGGTTGGTGGGGGGGGGGGGGGTCCAGACAGTCCTTTTTTAGAGATATAGTGAGTGTGTGAGATTTGTCAGGGTTGAAAGACATGTTCCATATGTTTGACCAGCTTGTGATATTATCCAGATCTGCAGAGAGGGAAGAAGCTGCTGCTTGCTGATCTGAGGGATTACAGATGGTGCGGCAGAGGGTGGAGTCATCAGCAAAGAGATTAAGAGGATTTTCCAGAGTCAGAGATCATTGATGAAAACCAGAAAAAGAACAGGGCCCAGAATGCTGCTTTGAGGAACTCCAGCCTGGACAGGAAGAGGGGATAAGAGAACTCCATTTAGGACCACACGTTGGCTTCAACAGGAGAGGAAGTCTGTGAGCCATGAGTGGAGATGTCCTTGGGTACCATAGGAAGAGAGTATGGTGAGCAGGACGAGTGCCAGACCATATCGAAGGGACATGATATGTCGAGGATAACGGCTCTGATTTCATGTCTGGAAACTTTGCTTTCACTTTGCTTTAGGTGGGAAGCATGGGGATTTGCGATGAACCCCGTCATCAACTTCGCTGTCATTACATTTTATTAGGGTAGCAAGCCTACAAGGCTGCGTAACCTATTGTTTTTCTTCCGTTTATTTATTTATTTATTTTCTTCCATTGGCAATCTGTGGGGTTTCTTCGCTTTAAAATTCATTTCCTCAGCACCCGAAGTCCGATCGACACAACATTTTCACAATAGAATATCTTTTTTGATGTCATAATGTTCAATTGAGTATGCTATCATAGGTCACGTGGTACGGGCGCCACCTTTGAAATACTTTGGACCTCTGTATCTCTGAAACCGCAAAATGGAAAAAAATTGAAACTTGGCACATGGTAAGAACTCCTCCTGGGGAAAACGTGTGATTTTTTTGTGATGTCATCGGTGAAGTGATATCCTGGTGAAAATGTGACAGGGAGAATGCTGCATCGGAAAAATTTGAAATTTCTTGAGCGTCATCTACGCAACAATTCACCAGAGAAAAAAAAAAATATGACGTCGTTGGTCACGTGGTTCGGCAGCCATGTTGTTTTGAAAATTTTTTTTTAATCTTCTCCAGAACAGCTGGACAGATTGAGGAAAAACTTCACGCACACATTCCCCATGACATCATTTTACAAGTTTGTTAATTTCTAATTGACAGGTCACATGGTTTGGTGGCCATATTGAATTACCCTGAAACCGTCAAAAATCTCCAGAATGGCTGGCCAGATCAAGGGGAAACTTCACAAACGTGTTCTCCATGGGTAGGGGATATAAGTTTGCTAATGAATACGCGATAGGTCACATGGTTTGGCAGCCATATTGGATTGAAGAAAAATATGAAATAATGTTTTCTCTGGAACCACTTGGCCTATTGAAGCCAAAGTTTGCCACTATCATCTACCGCCATAGCTGCATGTATGATAAAAATTGACATCAAAAGTCACATGGGTTGGTGGCCATTTTAGATAGAAAAATGCACCTTATCCGATCAACATGAAACTTCACAATCGTGATCCACTACTCCATTAGAGGCAGAATTTATATTTATGATGTCATAGGTTACGTTGTTCGTCAGCCATATTGGATTGAAAATTTAAAATCTTCTTCTCCGAAACGATTGAACAGATTGAGACAAAACTTTACACACATATGCCCCCAGACATGCTTGAACAAGTTTGTTAATTTCCAATTGATAGGTCACATGGTTTGGTGGCCATATTGAATTTACCCGAAAACCTTCAAACATCTTCTCCAGAACAGCTGGTCAGATCAAGGGGAAACTTCACAATCGTATTCTCCATGGGTAGTGAATATGTTTGTTAATGAATAATTGATAGGATCTCATTGGTTGGCAGCCATATTGTATTGAAGGGAAAAAATATTAAATAATGTTTACTCTGGAACCGCTCCATCATTCAATGTGAAACTTCACAATTGTGATCTAGCGGACATGTGGAATGTATATTTAAAATTTCAATCTGATTGGCCACAAGGTCTGGCAGCTAGAATTATTTGAATCTGAGAACTTTTAGAATTTTTTTTTTTTGCCTAAGGCTCACTTGGTTGAGCCCGCATGCGCTTGAGAGTACAGGAGTAGCAATTCAATTGATACCGATGATGGCCTAAGGAAAAATGGTCAACTGTGTACATAATAAATGGATGAAATGTGGCCTGTTCCTCGGTCCATAGCTTGTGAATCCCGCTTCGTAGAGAAACTTGTGGGGCCTCATTAGACTCGGGGGGAATCCTGCTTTACGCTCCGCACCGATGGTGTCCACATTTATTACTTTGTGTTCAGGTTATTTAAACACCAATGCAATTGATACCGACTATGTATTTAGGAAAAATAGCTAACTGCTGACATAATAGATTGAATGCGGCATGTTATTGGGTCCATACCTCATCAATCCCACATACTAGAGAGATGTATGGGGGCCTTTGTATTGCTCGGTGGAGTTCCGGTTTACCCTGTGGACACACGGTGACATTTCCCCACACATTTATTACTTTGTGTTCAGGTTATTTAAACACCAATGCAATTGATACTGACTATGTATTCAGGAAAAATGGCTAACTGCATACGTAAAAACCCGGCATGAGAAAATTCCGCGAATTTATTCACCCAGGAACGTTCCTGAGTTAAGCACAAATCCGTTGAGAAAAAATAGGGGATATGGGGGGGGGGTGGGGGTTAAGTTAATTGTTGGGAGTGATTTCACGCCGCCGACGATCTTTATAAAAAAAAGTATTCCGAGGTCCCTAATACAGATTCCCGGCACTCTGCACTGACGTCATTGCCAGATTCATTAACATAACATTCGGACCACCTCGCCGCATTACTCCTGAAACTGTCACAGCAGCATTAATCGAGCTTGAGGCGTGGTGTTCCGAGTGTGCAAGGCCAAGGTCGCTTCGAAAACATGGCCGCATTCAGTAGCCGAAGGCTGTCCCGGGATTGTGATGCTTGTTTGGCTGCACTAATTGACAAGACTTGCAAGAATTCCTGGAAGTGGGAATGGCTGGAGCGTATGCCATGCGGTACGGTGGCTTGTGGAGCTTTCATTCAAAAGATAGCCCAGCCAGGAAAGGCTGTATGCACATGGTGCTCAAAGGAGATTGTTTATGGAGGACTGGGTACAAGTCATTGGAATCCCATGCAGAGAGTAAGAAGCATCGTGATATTCAGAGAATCCGGGCATCCAATTACAGTCTTCCTGGTAAATATTGCCTTGGGCTTTATACATGTACAGTTATCAGTATACATGTACACAGTAGACATCTATGCTGTCAATGTAGTGTAGAGTGGTGTGGTGCACTTTCAATACAGTAATAAATTATGTTAATTGGCAAGCAAGCCACAACTCGGAATTGGGTCAATCTTGTTAACTACCAATAGCACCTGGCAATGACTAATAGTCTGAGGCTTAGTGTAATCACTGTACCGGTCACTGTATTCACTTTCTGAAGCATGTATTATAAATGGTGATTGGCTTTTCTTTTTTTACTCTGCATTGGCTTTGGGTTTTGCTTTTTCTCCAGGTGTTTCCTCACCTTCTGCTACCTCTTGCACTGCTGCTTCTACTGCCCCCATCCCCTGTACACTGATGCCTGCTGTACCAATAGGTGACAAGGTATCCAATGTTCAAGCCATGGTCCTTGCCTACCATTCAGCCTATCATTCAGCCTTGCCCCTGAACTGATAAGCCTGGCCAAAGCACTCAACCTGGATGCAAAGGCCCTTGGTCAGCTCACAATGGACAGGACATCTGCTTCCTACAAGCTTAGGTTTGGACTAGGACATACCGTACATCACCAGTTGATATCAGCACTGCAGAGGGAATACTTCTCTCTGAACATTGATGAGTCAACAAGCACAAACCATCAGAGGGTCTTATGTGTCCTGGCCAGTTACTACAGCCCACTGCATAAGCAGGTCATAGTGCAGCATCTAGAGTCCCTTGTTGTGATCAAAGTGGACAGTGCCTCGTTGCACCAGGAACTGGTTGACTTATTTAAGAAGTATGAGCTACCGTGGAAGAACTGCATATCCATTCTCATGGACTCCTGCTCAGTCATGCGGGGATCCAAGTCAGAAGTCAAAGTTTGCATCAGGGAAAACAATGCCCCACATATGTTGGACATAGATGGGGAATCCTGTCACCATGCTCACAATGCGTCCAAGAAGCTGAGCGGCCCATTCGACAACTTCGCAGAGCGCATGCTCTCTGACATCGACAATGACTTCAAGTGGTCACCTGACTTAAAGCAGTTCTTGCAGGAAATCTGTGGGCTGATTGGTGTCAGGTATACCATGCCAGAGCGGTATGTCAGTCACAGGTGGCTCTCTGTGTATGATGTCAGTGTTGACACTCTGCGGCTGTGGGATGCCTTTGTTGTCTTCTACTTTGGCTTCCTCTCTCAAGCTGATCGCACACACTACTTGTCACGGGTTGTGGAGGTCTACCATCGCAGGCACGTAGACACAAAAGCCAAGGAGAGAATACGCCAGATCCATGATGTTCTGAAGAAGAAGAATATGACCAAAGATGGCAAGGCACGAAAGGAGCGTATACTGCAGCGAGTCTTCCACAAGAACAAATTGATGAGACTGATATTGATGTTCTATACATCAGTGTTCCCGCTGCTGAAGAAGTACGTCCTCCTGTTTGAGATGAAGGCCCCACTGATCCACAAGCTCAATGACCAGCAGGTGAACCTTGTCTGAGAGTTCATGGCCTGCTTTGTCAAACCTGAGAAGCTGCCATCCTCAGGCAAGAGACTTCAGACCCTCGACCTGGATGAGAATGCCAACCTGCTACAAGTTAAGAAGATGTTTCTTGGAGTTGGTGTGTCTGAGATTGTCAACACTACCGGTAGTGGAGATGGAGAAGTGCATGACTTCTTGCAGAGTGTGGAGAAGGCCGATGTGACATGTGGAAAGTACCTCCAGAAGAAAATGCCCCTGCATAATGCTGTCCTCAGAAGTGCCTCAGCAATTGATCCACTCAGCAGAGGGCACACTGTCAGCCACGAGCAGCTCCTGAAGTTGCCATGCCTGGTGACAAATGTCCTTGCACCAGAGGAATGTGATGCCTTTGAACTGAAGGTTCGGAGTTTCCAGATCGACTCTAGCCTGCCACCAGCTCAGGAAGATGAGTCTGCTCGCATCGACGACTGGTGGACCAAGGTCTTTGAAGGTGGAAAGTACCCCCTTCTCTCAAGAATGGTGAAGGCTCTGCTGTCCTGCTTCCATGGGCCACAAGTTGAGAGTGCCTTCAATCTCATGGGAGATGTCTTGGATGTCAGATCACACCGACTAAACATGGAGACCTACAGCGCAGTGATGGGTGTCAAGTACAATCTTCGATCATCAGGAAAAACTGCAGTGAAGTACTACAGTAGGACTGACAAACTGCACAGTCCCATAGACCTAGACCTGTGCAAGAACATGAGGGGAGCCTACAAAACCTACAAGGCAGAACTGGCAGACAGGAGGGACAAAGAAGAAGAAAGAAGGCGAGAAGTGGGTGCAGCTGCTCTCAGTAAGTTGACCAAGCGCAAGACCAAAGAACTGACTGAGAAGGCTGCAAAGAAGGCAAGACTTTCCCACCACCATGCAAGCAAGAAAAAGCACAACCTGAACCAAAAGACAAAGAAGTGAACAATGTTCAGTGGTTAGGCGCCTGTCGACATTATCGACTCAAGAACCCAACAACTAGTGGATGCAACAGTGTTACCAATTGTGAACTTATTATGCAAACTTTTAGTGCAACTTGTTATCAATTATTGTCAACTTATTATGCAACTCGGTATCAATTATTGTCCACTTATTATGCAAACTTATTATGCAACTTGGTATCAATTATTGTCAACTTTGTTTAATTTGCTATAAAGACAATGAAAGATTATCCTACAGATTGATTCATGATTTATACAATGAATTTTGACGACAATTTACATTACAACATTGATTAATAATTTGCAAGATGAATTTCATGTCTTCAATGATTGTCTTCAGTGATTTTACCCTGTTAACAAGGACAACACTATGCACAATCCTCTTAAAAGGGACCAGGAAATGCAGTAGAATGCAGGTGAGAACACCTGGAACCTTTAGCGTTCGGGGGCCTGGGCGGCCCCCGAAACCCGGCCTAAAAAATTTTTCGCCTTGGCCTTCGGCCTCGGCCCATCGTTTTTTTTCCAGCTAATATTTTTTGACTCACTCATGCCTGATTAAAACACTTTGTGTTAATCGGTCCGTAACTCGTCAGTCCCGTGTTGTATCAAAGCCGGACAGCTTGGTACCCGGTCATCACTGCCAGCAGGTATGAGGTGGTAGTTCTAGTTTTATTTTATTTTTATTCCACTAACATTTTGTTTTCTACAAACAACCCAGCATTGATTTCAGTAATATGCACATATCTTCTCCAAAAAACTGAAAACGTTGAATTTGTTATGAATTTGTTTTATGTTTCCAGGGATTCGACGATATGTTTTCATTTTCATTTTCAAGTTTCAAAATGCAATTCTCATGGAGTCATGAATACGATAGATAATTATTCAAATATAACAAATAACCTAAGTGCAGTATTTCTGATCTTGATATCTGAGTGCTCCCTGAATTTCTTATCCTTGAGATCAGTAGTCATGAAGCCATGAGTAAGTACATTAAATTGGGCAAAATGCCAAAAAGTGCCTTTTTGGACGTAGGTGGTCATCTTTGAGACTCCGCACAGCATCGTTGAGCAGAAATCTCATGGAGAACTTTTTGCCCAGAGTCCAATAGTTGTGTCTCAAAATCCCAAATTTCAAGTAGCACCTCGATCATGAAACGAAAATCGTTTTCTAGCCACTTGTCAGCCTGCTGTGCATGGCCTGTGATAAAGAAGCCATCAGAGTAGACTGGGTTGAAGTGACATGCTGCAGTATTTCTGGCATACCAATAGGTGAGAGCAGGAATTTGCAATTTGTTCCAGAGTGTCGGCGATAGTGATAGCTGGCAGATGGGACGGCCAGTGTATCGTCCCTCTGAGGAACGGCACACATATTTGAGAATGAAACTGTTTTCATTGGGATGCTGGCCTGAAGCTTCTATTCCAGTTCCAAATGGTGGAAGTCAATATTTCCTGTCTGTATGTACTTCTTGGAGTGCACGACCATGCGACGGTGTATTTCTTGATCATGAACTGACTGGTGGTTGTGGGACATGGGTGAGAGGGCAGGTGGTGGAAACTACTGGGTGGGATGTCAAACATCCTCAAAGTGAAATGTCTACGAGCACAATTTGTGCGTTTGGAGTTGTAGGTTGACCTGTTTGTGTCCTCATCTGAACCTCTGCTCATGATCTGGGGAACTCAGATTCAAATCCCATATACCGTGTGTGTGTTTGTCCATTGTCTCCTGATATTCTCACATCCTTGTAATTAATATAACTTGGATCACTGTTTAAAATTTATTTATTTATTTATAATATTGCTGATGCTTGCATTGTTGCCTCGTTTGCTCTTTTGAAGACCGTTTGTGAGATGATAGTCCTTCAGAGAAGTATTCTTGCCAGACCTGATCCTTGTACTGCTGCGGTAAATTTCATTAATATAACTTATATGTTGCCGTGCTGCTTTCAAAGCTCTTTACCGTTTTTGTGCCTTTGTTAGCTGAACATGAATTCGGCTCCAACATTCATGCACTTCCCACCAAAAGGCAAGCCTCGTCGCGCCGACACTTTCGACTTGCAACGAAATGGTATCATGGCCGAGCAGTTGGCCAAATGGATCACAGATCGCACTGAGGTCGTGGTATGTGGCTGAGATGATTACCTTTTCCTACTCGTTCAGTTCCCCCTCCCCCACCACCCACCCTTCATATTCCCCATTGACTTCCTTTTTTTTTTTTTTTACTCCTTCATTTGTACCCTCTTCCTTTCTCTTCCTTTCCCTCCTTAAGGTCACCAGTCATTTGAGCACTTGAGATTGTCCATAACCTCATTTGGGTTTCACAATCTTCACAGCTGATGCTTATTCGTGACAGTCATTGATTAATTTATTGGATTATTTTTTGCATGTGCGTCCATCCACCTGACAATTTGGTTCTCTTTATCTTGTTAAGTGTTCCTCCTCCTTTTGTTATGCCTTTATTCGTTTCTCATCGAGACCTTTCTTGATTAATTGCCATTTCCAGATGATGCACTGACTGTTTTGTGTATGTGCATTGTGCTGCAGGGCAGTGTAGTCATCCTTGTTGCTCTTTCTTTCTTCCCGTTGACCTTGGAAATCGGGGGAATATCAGTGTTGTATAATGGTTGGAGGAGATTTGCTTGATTTGACTTGGCATTCTTTGCTTGCATTGCAGCTTCGAGTCTTTCGTCCACCAAATTACTCCGGAGCTGTCGCATTGATGCTGCTTATGACGCTTGTCGGTGGTCTGCTTTTCTTACGGCGGAACAACCTCGACTTTCTCTACAATAAGACCGGCTGGGGAATCGCCTTGCTGGTGGGTTTAAAAATTTGGGTGTTAAATGATTGGGGTTTTTTTTGCAATCCTTAAACTGGAACTCCGTGGTGAATTTAATTTTTCTTATTCTGGCTGACATTACCGTGCAGTAAAGGGGCATTTGGTGAAGGGAGCGAAGGAGGGCATCGGCGTGAGCTCTCTTGCATCAACATCAAAAAACTTTCTTTTTATTTGAATGTTTGAAATGTAGTTCATAATAACTCTTGCACGGTGCTATTTCTTGCATTGATGTCATTCAACCTTGACTTTTCTTGTCCACATTGCTCATTACACAATATCACTCCACAAAGACGTGTTGGACACGCTTTGCGGAGTTATTTGTTTCAGACATGCCATACCTTTTTTCTTTTTTTTTTTTTCTTTTTTTTTTACTAATTTCATAATTGACCGATCTCGAGGTGTGTGCCATTAATAAAAAAGGTGTATACTGTAATATATATATATATATATATATATATATATATATATATATATATATATATTTATATATATATATATATATATATATATATATATATATATATATATATATATATATATTTATATATATATATATATATATATAGTGTTACGGTTGTGGAAATTCACAGAACACCATTCAGGCTTCCCAGAGATCAGTTATGTCGATAAGTGTGTGTTCAGATTAGATTTCCCCACCGGTGTCTGAAGGGAATTATTCGTGTTACCGGGCTGTGATCTTTGAGTCAGCCATTATTCTTTGCTATCTTTATTTTGGAACAACCACTACTTCAACAACCACGCCATCCCCACCACAGCACCAACCACAACCACTATCTCAACAACCATGCCATCCCCACCACAGAGCAACCACAACATCACCATCTTCATCTCCACAAACGCTGCCATCTTTTCGCCGCCCATGGCGAATCCCACGGACGAGCGCCATCTCCGCCGACAGACGCGGGGGCTGATGATTTCCACAACTTCCGCTTTCCATGGCTGATGATTCCTGCAACTTCCGCATGGTTGATGATTTCTACCACGTCCGCTCTCTCCGCGTTTCGCGAAGAGATCGGATCAGAATCACAAAAGGGGCGGAGCCAGCAGGGGGTGAGAGGTGAGGGGTGAGAGATCAAACTCACTCACAGACCCCATATAAAGGCGCACTGAACGCCAAGCAAGCAGTCTGTCGGGGAGCTGCAGCGAGTGGAAGTCTGGAGCTTGGAGCCAGGGTTCGAGTCCAGCGGAGGGCAGTCGGAGTGCAGCCAGCCTGCCGTGCCGCGCAGAACTATGGGTCATTTGGAGAAATGCTTTCTTTCTTAAGAAATGCTTAACAGCTTTCCCTCAATTGAGCTGCCGTATTGCGTTCGGGATATTAGCTGGCTCTTAAGTAGCCGATAAAGTAATCGGATCCGGTGGGACTTGGCGATATACACCGCTCGGCAAATCGCGAACGGAGCGAGCTGCTTAATCGGCTCGTTTCCAAGCAGGTCCCGTTGAGGTGTAAATCCCTGGCATTTCTGTCTGCGCGCATACTTAGGTAAATCAACAATTCAGCGATCGGACCCTGTCGCGCCTGGACAGAAAAGTTGACTGATTTACAGTGTGCTTTAAAAACACACCCGTAGCTGGATTTCAGCGTTGATCCGAAAGCTGCGACTGGATTGCCACGGTCGGTGGGCGCGCGGCCGCAATTAGCTAAACGCGGTCGTCCGCACACTGGAGTGGTGAGAATCCACAACAATATATATATATATATATATATATATATATATATATATATATATATATATATATATATATATATATATATATATAGATATTGTTATGGTTGTGGAAATTCACAGAGCACCATATAGGTCCTTAGATCAGTGATGTCGATAAGTCTGTGTTCAGATAGATTTCCCTACCGATGTTTAAAGGGATTTATTCGTGTGCAGGGCTGTGATCTTTGAGGTAGCCGTTTTTCTTTTGCTATCGTTATTTTGGACCAACCGCATTTCAACCACCACAACCACCTTCTCCACAATGCCGACCACAACCGCCTTCACACAACCACCTTCTCTACAATGCCAACCACAACCACCCTTCTCCACAACACCAACCACAGCCACTATCTCCTAAACCACATCTCCCCCGATAACCAACAACGAACACCATCGCCTCACCTTCAACTCCGCAAACGCCGCCATCTTTGCGCCAGCCATGGCAAGCTCCCAGCGAACAGCATCCGCCACAAACAGACGCGGGGGTTTCCTCGTTGAGCAGGGACGGTGATTTCACCCATGTCCGCTCTCCTTTGTTGGAGCCAGCGTCGATGATCTCTGCCACGTCCGCTCGCTCCACGCTTCGCCTCAATCAGATCAGGAGATCAAAGGGGGCGGAGCCAGCGGGGGGTCAGAGGTGAGGGATCGAAGATCAAACCTCGCCTCACAGGCCCTATAAAAAAGCGCGCAGAGCGCCAAGCTCATAGTCAGTCGGTCTGGGTTTGGATTGGTGTGAAGATCAAGTTTGAGTCCAGTGGAGGTCTGGGTTCGCCGAGGAGACGGGAGCTGGGAGCGCAGCCAAGCCTGCCGTGCCGCGCAGAACTGCGCGTTCGTGTGCGGGATGTGGGGAGAGCCGGAGAGAGGTCGCCAGCCAGCACCGAATGGTCCGAGGTGATCGGGCTTCGGGACAGTCAGAGCGGCGCTGAGGGACGGACGGGCTCTTAAAGAGAGCATCAACTCGAGGAGAGCAGAAGACCCGTTCGTTCCTCTGAGGCGTTGCCGGCTGGGCCCGAATCACCAGGACGCCCGACAAGGCCTGGGCCTAACCGCGGTCATGCCAGCTGCCACGAGGACGGGACGTCGCGGGTCGCCTCAGCGAGGAACCACAAAGGTGAAGGTAACCAGCCCGGCCTCTCGGAGCTTCTACGGTCAACACAGCTCCGTGCTCATAATGACCCAAGAGGTCCAGTCTACCCCTCGTCTTTCCTGGGGTTTTTCCTTGTTTCTTTGCATGAACGTTGTGGCGCCATGTCCGTAGGTGGAACTGTATAAGTGTACGTAATTAATAGAACTGTAGTAGTTCTTTTTCTTGCTCGCGTCTTGTCCCTACCCCCATTCATTGCTTGCTTGTATATCCCTGCATTGCTGCTTTGACCATATATGTGTGCAAATAAATGTGCTTGTGTGAATGTTAACCCGTTCGTCACGTCCTTTTCCTTCATTGAACTGCCTTATTGAGTTCGGAGTCATAGCTGGCTTTTTAATAGCCGATAAAGTGATCGGGTCCAACGGGGCTGCGCGATAAATACCCCGCTCGGTTATCCCAAAATGAAGCGAGCTGCTTAAGCGGCTCGTTTCAAGCGGGCCCTGTTGAGGTACAGTCTCTCGGTAGTCTGCCCGCGCGATTAATTAGGTATATCGACAATTCGGCGATTGACCCTGGAACATGGGTAGATTGTTGACTCGGCTGTGGTGTGCATCCAAAACACACCCGTAGCGGGATTTCAGCGTTGTTCCGAAAGCTGCGACTAGATTGTCCGTTCGATGGGCGAGAGCGGTCGCCATTGGCTAGAAGCGGTCGTCTGCACGCCGGCGGGTGGAAATTTACAACTATATATATATATACTGTTGCGGTTCTGGAACCCGTATGCCTCTAAAGCAATGGCATCCATCATACAGTGGTCCCCAGACAATTATTTCATTAATATACGTGCAGTTAGACCTTTCCCTCATGTCTAATGGGTCAAATGGGACAAAGTGTGTTGTGTGGGTCTCATAGTTAGGTCTGATTATATCTCTATCTTCATACCAAATCTTTTCCTCTTTTTCCTGAAATAAATCCAAGCAGGCACCGCACCCAGACAGCCGCCTGTGAAAACCGCAGCAACACCCTCCACCTATGAATGTCCTCGCAGAGACTGAAGGAAGCATAAACTACATGATGGAAAAATCCTCCGCTGCAAGATACGGTGTCAAAGGGAGTAGTAGAACCATACATTAAATCCCAACGCCGTACGGGACGCACGCGGCGCGCTCTTTTCAACCCAAATAATTTTATCCAATCCTTTCCTTCAATCCATCTTACAGTATGGGCCAAGCTTGGCGCACATCTCTGTTCGGGTCTGCGTGCTGATTACAATAGCATACTACCATTGCACTGTATGGGGCATGAATAGCGCACCCCTTTGTTCGGGTCTGCGTGCTGGTTCACATCGGCATCTTACTGTCAATTTTTGCTCGCCACCACAGCGACCAATGTCTCCCACGGACAGCAGACATCCTCTCGCGCCTCCGCCTCGATGCAGCCGCCACCAAGCAGAGTACCGCCACCAAGCAGAGTACCGCAACCAAGCAGAGTACCGCCACCATGAATACCAATTTAATATACCAAGGGTCCTCAATGCCAGACATGAATCCAGAGACATATCGCATGCTTTTGATGTGGTCTGGCACCCTGCCCTGCTCACCAAACTCTCTTCCTATGGTATCCAAGGCCATCTCCACTCATGGCTCACAGACTTCCTCTCCTGTTGCAGTCAACGTGTGGTCCTAAATGGAGTTCTCTCATCCCCTCTTCCTGTCCAGGCTGGAGATCCTCAAGGGAGCATTATGGGCCCAGTTTTTTTTCTGGTTTTCATAAATGATCTCTCTGACTCTCTGTGAAATCCTCTTTATCTCTTTGCCGATTACTCTACCCTCCGTCGTACCATCTGTCATCCCTCATACAGGCAAGCAGCAGCTTCTTCGCTTTCTGCGGATCTGAATAAAATCACAAGTTGGTCCAACACGTGGAACATGTCTTTCAATCCTGACAAATCTCACACTCTCACTCTGTCTCTCCAAAAGAACTGTCTGGAACTCCTCCCCCCTCTCATCCACTTTCTCAACAATCCTCTTGAAGTCCTTTCATTCAAGCTTCTGGGTCTCACTCTCTGCCATGATCTTTACTGGGAAAGCCACATTTCCAAGCTGGCCTCCAAAGCCAGTCGCGGATTGGGCATCCTCTGCCGTGCAAAGTCCTTCCTCAGCCCACCTGAGCTCCTGACCACTTCCAAAGCTTTTGTCCACAGCCTGATGGAGTACTGCTCTCCCCTTTGTCCACAGCCTGATGGAGTACTGCTCTCCCCTCTGGGCTGGGGCTCCTCCCTCTCACCTTTTTTGGCTTCATGTTGTGAAAACCAAGGCATTTCAGATCATTGGCATCTCCCGCAATGAGGCTGACTGAGTCTTTGGGCCTCTCCCTCTCTCACCACAGGCAGGTCGGTGGTCTTTCTTTCTTCTGTCTCCTATCCAGTCTCGTCCCCCCCCCCCGTTCTGTCTGCGATATGTCGTCCATGTCCCCCCCCCCCATATTTCCACAGGGTGCTCAAGGTCCGCCAGCAACCCCTTTCTGGTAAAACTAACAAAATCATAAATCACTGCTCACCTTCACTCTTTCATGCTTCTTTTTTTTCCGCCACGTTTGGAATCAACTCTCACACTCTCTTCAAACTCATTATTCCCTCCAGGTCTTCAAAACAGCTGTTCACCACCACCTCTTATCCTCCCCCATACAAAACCACGAACTTTTCTACCCCCGTTAATACACCCCAAACCCACCTTCAAATTCCCTGCCTTCCTTCCCAAACGTTCTCTGTCATGTAAGGTCCTGAAAGTTCCTGTAATGTCCATCTTGTATACCCTGTGTTCCCCGCCCCGTCTCTCTCCTTTCTGCAGATCTCCTTAACGTCTCTGTTCCCCCACTGTTTTGTCCTTCCCTCTCCCGTCCCTCTTGTCTTCTGCCCCCCTTATTGTGCGTTCTGTGTGTTACCTCTCATACGAGCCGCGACAATGTATACAAAAAATAGAAAAAGGGTAATCAATTCACCCATACCATCGGCGTTGCAAAAGGACTGGATCGCAAGGCACACCAAGTCTCTTTAGAAATAAATTATTTATTTCACAAGACAAATGGAACGAAATCCCAGGCATAAAAACCAACCTATTATGAAACAATTTGTACAGAGAAATATACCGTGTCTTTGGAGCCACATACAGAGCATTCATTCGCACAATGAACTGGGTGAGTTGGAAAGGAAAGCATGTGGTGAAGAACCCCAGGCTTTTACAGAACTTGTGCATGTTGGTACAACGAACGAGGCCAGACAGAAGACCAAAGAGTCAGTGCCAGGAGGTGTGGAACTGTTCCACTGACAAGAGTGGGCCAGAGAGAGACGCACAGATCGAAACAGACAAAAACAGATCAACTCACAAGTGGCAAGCATGCCCTTTTATTGCTGGCTCCTCTCCCTGCTGACTGATCTCACTTGACCAATCACCATGTCCATCCCCTTCCCCTCTGAACCAGCCATGTCTCTGTCCCCCACCCCCAATCCAGGGTCAACCGAATACCGATCACAAACCAGTAACATTCCAAGGCCTGCTTCCAACTCACTGATGGACAGTGCAATGGGAAGGTTATTATTTTACTGTATCTTTTCTTGAAGTGCTCTTTAATAATTTTTCCATGTTTTTTTTCCCCAGTGCATTGTTTTTGCCATGACATCTGGTCAAATGTGGAACCACATCCGTGGACCGCCGTATGCCCACAAGAACCCCCAAACAGGCCAAGTGGTGAGTATGGCACGTGCACCTCTATGCCCTTTACTCCCTGACAAATGTTGCAGCTCAGGCAGACAGCCACAGTGCCAGTGTCTTGGTATGTTGAAATCTGTAATCAAACCTCCACCATCAGTCAAAATCCTGTGACCAATTCTTCATCTCCCCCACCACCCTTTCCCAAGACCACACTTCCTTTACTTATTAACTTCTATTGATGGATGTCACCGTTCATTGTTTCCTGTTTGTCCCCATAAACTCCCTGTGTTTCAGGCATACATTCACGGAAGCAGTCAAGCTCAGTTTGTAGCTGAGACTCACATTGTCATCTTGCTCAGTATCCTTCTTCTGGTCAGATGCCCATTGGTCAGACTAAACCTTATGTTTGGGCTGAAAAATTTAATGGATGGAATGGTGGAATGATTTGTTTACCTCCTCAATCTCTCATCTGGGGAACTGATTTTGTGTTTGTTGTCTTTTGCCCCTTCCCTCCAGTCTTTCAAGAGCGCTCTCCATCCTCTCCTCATGCTCTCTCCGATACCCACCCCTACTCTCTTCTGCTCTCAATGATCCATCTCCACCCCGCTTCCTGCCCCTTTACTTCCTGCCACTCATCCACTCATGTGCAAAGTCTGTTTCTCTGTTACCCTTTAATCGATCCTCTGTTGGTCTGTAAACCTGCCCTCCTCTTTTGTGGAGCTCGTCGTTGTGCCAAAATTTCAATATACTGTTGTGGGCCGGGGTTCGGTGGTGAGAACGACCACTAGGTGGGTGAGGTTTGCGTCGTCTCCCACAAAACTCCCCGGAATTGTAGGCCGTCGCTCGGATAACTCTGCGAGCCGGCGGGTCGTTTAACTGACGTGGTCGCCAATATCTCAACCGCGTAGCGTAGTCTATTTGTCTATAACCAATTTACCTAATTAACTACACGATTTCGACTACCGGGGAAACCACGCCCTCGGCACGTCTTGCTCGAACCGGGTCACTCTACCGACTACCAACTCCGGTTCGGGTGCAGCCGAGCGGAAACTGCCAAAGCCATGCTGGCTGGAATGAACGGATTATCGGGTATAAAAACGCGGTAAACTCAGATCCGAACCATGCTGGACCAATGCAAGAAGGGATGGAAACGAACTGGGGGCATTTCTAACAAGTTTTATTTACAGTAAATGAAGACGCAAAGCAAGACTTAACGCAAATATGCAAGAAGTATTTATAATGATCCAAAAACATTTATTCAGTTCTACTTAAAGACGGGCCCACACACAGACACACACACAAAATGAAAAACCCAGAGTCTTTATTGGACCCTCGCAGCCGTGGAGAGAGACAAGCTGGGGCCAGAGTTCGGTGGTGTACCTGACTGTCTGAGGAAGGGCCTGCTCCGTGATGCGGCACCTGGCAATGGTCACTGGTTTGGTCCCCAGTCACACGTGTGGGACTCGGTTTGTGGTGGAGCTCGGGTGGTGAATGTCCGGGGTCCACGGAGGGGGGGTCGGGGTCGCTCTACCCTTCCTCGTAGAGGGTCAGCAGAGACACGTTCGCCGCCTCGACACCCACCAAAAACTCTTCAAAAGAACTTTTAAAAGACTCTCCAAGACCTCAAAAAGACCCTCCAAGACCTCAAAAGACCACCCAACACATCAAAAAGACCACCTGGCTCAGAGAGCTCAGGAATTTATGGACCTCCCTCAGCGGGGAGGGGCCTTGGTGAACACACTTCGCTGGCCGCCTCTGATTGGACAGGTCCTACGGCCCACTTTTCCGGGGCGGGGCCTGGGCCCCTGCCAGGAAACCCCAGCCACTCCTCCACACGGGCTCACACTCGACGAGTAACAGTATCAACGCTGCAACGGCCCCTGCCGGGAAACCCCAGCCAGTCTTCCACGCGGGTTCATACTTGACGAGTAACAGTATCAATGTTGCACAGGCCGTCGTGCAAGAGTTACATTGTTGGTGGAAGCGGCAAGGAACAGCTGCAACACCCTGTATTGGCAAGTCAGAGTGCTTTGTAGACAGCGGGTGGGTAGTGGAACTTGATGGGGAATGGAATGGTTGTTGGTTGTTCATTGGATGTAAAGATTTAATAACCTACCTAAAAGAAGTCGCAATGCACATTTTTGATCCTCCCACGAGACAAAAGGAAAGGGATCTGACTACACATATACTTAATGGGATAACTGACTTTTGGGACCTGTATGTTGAATGCAAATGGTTTCCAGATCCATAACAATACATTTTAAAAAGTAGTTCATAGAAAACAAATGTGCAGAAGGTTTTGCACATAAATTTTGTTTGTTTGTTTGAAACCAGAAAATAAGGAGCCATCTATTTATGATGTAATCAAATATTACAGATACCCCCCCCCTCTGTCTCCATTTATACTTGATAAATTTCCCTTCTCTGCCCCTCCCTCCCCTTTTACAAACACCACCTTTCCCATTCCTCCTGCACTTCCATGTACTCCGCTTCTGCTTCTTCTTCTTCGTCGTCGTCTTCTGCTTCTTCCATCATCCTTTCCCTTTTTTTTCAATTTTAATTTTCCCATTTTAGTGCCCTCCATCCCTTCTTTTTGCTGGTCCATGTATGTAATAAATCGATTGCCCTTGATGTGACATTCAGTTTTTGTGCATTTGCTTTGCCGACATGCAAGCATTGTCCCCCCCCCCACCCCCCACTGTTAATTACAGGAGGTATTTCATTTGATTGCAATTTATAGTTCATCACTTTCTTTCTTTCTTTATTTTGTTGGGTTCTTCTCCCAGGTATCAATTGCCAATGATGCACTTTAATTGCACCACCACTGTTGGTGTGCAGTGTTCTGCATCAAACTCAAAGGTCATCCAATAGCTGAAAATCTGGCCAAAAGAACACTTGATACAAATGCAGTGTTTGCAAAATGCATAACAAAGGAGGATTTATTTATTTATTCTTATTTGTTCTTTTAAAGTGCATTGCACGATGCCTCATAATTCTTTTTCAAAGTAATTGGGATTGTTATCCCGCTTTGGTATCAAACCCACATGAATGCCTTCCCATTCTCATCCCTTCCATTGCTGTTGTCATCCTGAAACCTAGGGAAGGCAATGTTGAGACCATGAAACAAACCGAGCAATTTAATTTTAATCAATTTTCTAACCGGGGGGAGGGGGGGGTTGGGGAGGGAGGATTTTAATCTTTTGTCCAAAGGGGAAGGAGACCATGTTGGACTTTATGGTTGGGAGTATGAGAAAATGTGACTTTTCGTGTTCCCAGACTATCCTAGTTCCAAGAATATCAAAAGTCAAATAAATAAATAAATTGAAAGGCAAACCTCAAGAGGATCGTTTGGTGAAGCTTTTGTTGTCATGCTTCGGATGAGGCAGGAATATATGTTGTGTTAAAGAGTTATTGATTTATTAACGTCAAAAAAACTGAACACGTGGCCACAGATTTGTTCAGCCATGAACGTGGTGGACCTTCTGAAGAGGTTGTTTGGTCAACAACAACAACAAAAAATCCACTGGTTATTTTATTGTTATTGGGATCATTACTGCAACAAAAATTGAGAAAAGCATAAGTAAGTCGAATCTGTGTCCAACTCTTTTATTTCTTTAATTTTTTTGGAACTGCTGAATGGGAGACTACTGGCTAGGCCAATGTGAATGTAACGTGCCTGTTTGCATTTTTGCTGTACCATGTCACATCCTTGACGTGGGGCTAGATGCTGCCATCACTCTCGGAATGATCCTCCTCCATGATGCTGCTTCAGGCACGGGGGATGCCAGCAAACGAAAGAGTAAGGCTTGTTTTAATTGTTACTCCTCGAAATTTAATGTCATTCTCATTCACGAACACAGAGCTCTCAGCATTTGTCATTGCAATCAATCGATCTATAATATAGCCTGTTCCCATCTGAACTCATGACTTGTCCTGCCATTTAAATACATGTGCCATTTCCTCCATGATCCTTGGATAACTGTGGAAAAAATTGTTTCATTGCCTAATGATCGTTGATATTGATATTGATATATTGATATAACCTTTCCATAAATCGTTTGGGTTTAATCATCACCGGGCGGCTATGCTTTTAGAACTTGTTCTTTTAAGCGATGCTGGCATGTTTTATCGAGCATACGAGAACAGAATGAAGATGCAGGTAAGAAAATGGCATGAGTGATTTGCAGTGGTTCGCCCATTGTAAATTATATTTTTACATTAATGCATAAAAGGGCAAAAAGCTTCCAGTAAAAGATGGCATTTATTTAAATACACGCATATAAAAACTAAATCTGCACTCGGGAGAGCACATACCTCCACCAGGCTAAACAGTTTGCACTTTTCATCCCACTGATAGTCTTGATCTGTATCCGGACTTTCACCAAAATCTAATCATCTGATCCACCAAATTTCATCCACCAAATTTCTCATCCACCAAATTTCGTCTGAATCCGTCCACAACTTTTCGAAATATCAAGCTCACAGACAAGCAGGCAGTGGATGAAAACATAAGTCTGTTCTTGTGTATGGCAGCTTGGCTGCCAAGTAGTTATCATTTGTTGGAGCACGGTTGTGCCGCTGATGCTGCGCCCCTTTACCAGTATACTGGTACTCATTTTGATGACCTCAGAAGGATGACAGGCTGAGTCGACCCCACTTGGTGTAAATTCAGCAGCCAACAGGGCTCGAACTGAGGACTCCAGAATCCCAAGCCAGCCACCCTAACCACTAAGCCAACACCAGGCTTAAGGTAATAACTTGAGACCCAATAATAGTGAGCTGAGTGCAGCATAAAGGAGGCAAGGTCGTGATGGCAAAATAACTTGCAGAATCGAGGAATATTGTGCTCAAAAGCTCGTGCTTTCTATGTTAGGGACATTGTTGTCACAGCAGGTAGCTTTTGCTTCCAGTGAGCCATTGCTGTTGCATGGACTGCCAGTTGCCTGGTGACCCTCCCCGCACCTTGCGAGCATTTGAGCGCGCAAGATGCTCCGAGAGGTCTTCTCCCAAACAATGTGCACTGCTTTTTCACAATCGTTGGACCAGTGCAGGCTGGCCTGTGTCTTGCATCACGATTTGGCATGCCTTGTTGCTTTTCCATTATGGAACGTAGTGAATCCAACAACCTCTTTTAAATTGCTTCCAGTTGATCCACGCGATAGTGCCTCAGGCTTGGAAACACGTGACTTCTCTCAACGACGTGGTTTTTGGCCTCGCCTGTTCCCGACGGGACGTGAGATGCTATTGTAATCAGTCCGTACATTGGCCAGTGAACATCTGCGTGCAGAGATACTTTAATATAGATTGTTCTCAGAGCCACTGTAATATGTTTGTGTGTATATATATATGTATGTATGTATATATATATATATATCGACAAAGGTTAATTCTACATTCTCCTGATGCCATCGGTTTCAGTTTTCAGCTCTTCCCTTTCAGCTGAGCCTCAAGTAGTGCTACACGGCACTTCAGTGTAAATACGTGAGGGCCTGGGTCAATTGGTAATAGTTATTCTTGCAGTAGGCCTCGGTCATCCCAGGCCAAATGGAAAAGCAGCAAGACGTCGCCAAGCTGTATCCGATGAAGGATCAAAATAGCTACTTGATGCACTGGTTTGCCCCCAGAGCTTGAAAAGTTGCTTTGTAAAACTTTTAACAACTCCAGTGAGGTTTGAAATCCCAAAGACAAAAACAAACTCTCTCAGACTTCAATGTTTGTTTTGCTTGTTTTTTTTAATCTGCCAGCCAAGGTTGTGTTTTCACCCCTGTTTATCTGTTTGTCGGTGAGCAGCACATCTCAGAGTTATGGGTGAAAGTTGGTGGACAGGATGGGTGTGTGACAAAGCAGAACTGATTAGATTTTGGTGACAACTCGGATCTGAATACGAGCATTTTTAAAGATCTTTTCTGGGATGATATTTCCTGCCATGATCTTTCCTGGGAAAGCCACAATTCCAAGCTGGCCTCCAAAGCCAGTCACCGACTGTTCATCCTCCATCGTGCAAAGTCCTTCCTTGGCACACCTTAGCTCCTGACCACATACAAAGCTTTCCTCCGCAGCCTGATGGAGTGGTGCTCCCGCCTCTCACATTTCTCGGCTTCATGCCGTGGAAACCAAAGCATTTAGGATCATTGGTATCTCCTGCGATGAGGCTATCTTTGGGTCTCTCACTCTCACCGCAGGCAGGTTGGTGGCCTTTTTGTCTTCTACCATCTCCTCTCCGGTCTTGCCCCCCCCCGCCCTGTCTGCGATATGTCTTCGTCCCCCCCCCCATCTTTCCACAGGGCACTCAACATCCGCCAGCAACCCTCTTCTGGTCAAACTACCAAAATCACCAATCACTGCTCACCCTTCACTCTTTAATTCCTCTTTTCCCCCACATTTGGAACAAACTCCCACACACTTCAATCCCACTCTTCCCTCCAGATCTTAAAAACAGCTGTTTACCACTATCTCTTATCTTCCCCCTTCCAAAACCACGGTCTTTTCTACCCCCGCTAATCCACCCCAAACCCACTTCCTTCAAATTCCTTGCTTTCCTCCCTGAAAGTCTCTGTCGTGTCCATCTTGTTTACCCAGTGTACCCTGCCCCATCCCTCTCCCTTCCACAGATCTCCTCGTGTCTCTGTTCCCCACTGTTTTGTCCTTAATCTCTCCTGCCCCTCTTGTCTCCTACTCCCCTTGTACCTTCTGTGTGTTCGCTCTCATATGAGCCTCGACAGTGTATTAAAAAAAAAATAGAAGAGATTATTCACTCTTGAGAGATGGAACCAAAATGATATATAACATGATATATCAAAATGTTGTGGATGGATTACGGCAAACCTTGGTGGATGAGTTGGTGAGGTGACCAGAACAAGCCAATTTAGATTTGGGTTCAGGTCCAGTTACAATTCGGCCTGTCTGTGGGATACAAAATGTAAACTGTTCAACCTGGCGGAGGTATGCGCTCCACAGAGTGCCTGGCGGTCCTGTTTTGGACACGTGATGTTGTTCATTAAAAAGGCGAGTATTTTTCTTTTCTTTTTTTTTGCAAAATGTCAGTGAGATTCAAAGTTCCTTCATTGATATTCTCAAATTGAAAATGAATGATTGTGGTTTGTCTTTTCTTTTCTTTTTTCTTTTGTTGTTTTATTCTTGAATATTATTTTTCACTCTTCCACACTGCTATGCATGTCAGTATCACAACAATAATCGGAGACCGTTTTACCTGCTCGCTAAGCCAATAAGCGTCACCTGTCCATTGACTGATGTGGCAGTTCCGTGAGCATTATAGCTTGAGTCTTGCCAGACGGAGTAAATTGACGGCTCACCACGACCTTCCACAGGAAGTTATGGTTTGTTTAATAAAAAGAAATTGGAGATTTTACTGCATCCCCTAAGTGCAGCACTCCGCATGGGATATCTATAGATTTGTAGTTTTTTGCCTCTTGTGTCATTTGTCATCCAGCACAGAAATAGCGAGAGGCATCTAATCCTGCAGCCTTGCGAGATAAAAATATATGATAAGCTTTTAAGATGGGGGGGGGGGGGTATGGAGAATTGCATTGTTACTTCGGAGAGCATGGTTTATAATATAGGATTGATGTTGCTTCAGAAACTTATATCCAATGAATCTGAGATATTCTGGGGAAAGCATCTTCTCTTCTCTTCTCTTCTCTTCTCTTCTCTTCTCTTCTCTTCTCTTCTCTTCTCTTCTCTTCTCTTCTCTTCTCTTCTCTTCTCTTCTCTTCTCTTCTCTTCTCTTCTCTTCTCTTCTCTTCTCTTCTCTTCTCTTCTCTTCTCTTCTCTTCTCTTCTCTTCTCTTCTCTTCTCTTCTCTTCTCTTCTCTTCTCTTCTCTTCTCTTCTCTTCTCTTCTCTTCTCTTCTCTTCTCTTCTCTTCTCTTCTCTTCTCTTCTCTTCTCTTCTCTTCTCTTCTCTGGGTTTTATGCGTCGATATCAGTAAATCTTTAGTCTCGTAGGCCGTACTGTCGTCGCTGTTTTGTGGGATGGCATTTCCACGTCGACTACTTGTGGGGTCTTTGTGATGCGGGGCAGCGGGCGCTATAAAGCGGACGGCTCGGAGCCATGCTGACAGGGTCAACAAGCCTGAGTGGCGGCCTTGGCCACGCAGCACGGCCTCCATAAATCCTAGCATACAAGACTAGGGGCATCCACTATCGCCTTCTGTCGGGTCCTGCTCCCACATTTTGTGGCGTTGATTTCTTGTTTCCACTAGTTGAAGTTCGACTGACCCTGCATGACAAAGTGCAGTAGACCTGAAACAGACCTTCAGTACTGTAAGGAGAAAGCTGTGTCAGCTGGTCCTTCGCTAATGTGAGTTGCATTGTTTTTTCTGTGCCCTCAATGATGGCACTGTATAAAAAGAAAGTTTCTTTAACTTGTGTTTCTGTCGGAGGAGGTCACAGTAAGATGGGGTCGCATTCCACTGGTTGTTTGGCACGCTGCATCATTCCTACAATTGGTTTGGGAACTCATCGTGCTTCTTTGTCTGTGTATGTGACCACATCAAAAGTAGTGGACCTTTTAACCCTTGTTTTTATTTTACTTCCTCCTGACCCAAACACACCCTCCCCAAATGGAGCATGATCGAGCAGTTGACCAATTCCTCATACTTTCAACTTTGTTGGAGTCACTGATGTTCATTGATGACCTTTCACACATGTACCCATTTTTGCATGCATATCATAATCAATGGACAGAAAATTGCAGAACATGAGACCACCTCTCAGCCGAAATGCCAACAGAAAAACGATATGGCATCATTGCAATGAGATTACACACCACATTCGGCAATGCCTGCAATCCTTTCTTCAGGACGACCGAGCATAGTTGTCAGGATGATAGCTGGTGGAAGCGTCCGATGTGTGATGGTCGAAGTAATCCCAAAGATGTTCCATCATTCTGATATTCCATGGCACATGTTTTGCGTAAGTGCAATGTTCCTCACACCAGTTCTGCAGCACACAGGCCACATCGATTGTGGTTGTGCCGTCCTCATCCATCTCAAGTCTATCTGGATCCGTGAGAATCATGAAATTGTGAACCGAGCCCCCACAATTTTTTATTTTATTTTATTAATTGCTTAATGGCTTTGTAGTGCCAGGTGAATATTTCTTATAACATTATACTCCCCTTCAAGCCTGGTGTTGGCTTAGTGGTTAGGGTGGCGGCTTGGGATCCCAGGATCCTGAGTTCAAGCCCCGTTGGCTGCTGAATTAACACCAGGAGGTTGACTCAGCCTGTCATCCATCTGAGGTCGGCGAAGTGAGTACCAGTGTACTGGTCCCGGTGTATGCCCCGGTTAGAATAGGTGTACCATATCCCTGTGTGTCGTAAGAGGCGACCAGGGTTGGCGTCAGGAAGGGCATCCGGCCATAAAAAAACATTGCCTCAAGAAAAAGCCTAACCCCTGCACAGCAGGGAAAAATGGCTGTAAAAACGGTCATTATATATATTTATATTATACTCCCCTTCCAATGGTCTTCATAGTTCATTAATAAAAAAAATGAATTGAATTGAGGGGTTTCCACCATACATTGACCCTTGCATACATTTAAAACCGTGTTAAACGAGATCCATTAGGCCTTGTCCTCATTTACAGCATCACTATAAGCAGTCAGAAATTGAAAGCTTGTGGCCTGGGTATCGAATAATCCATGTATTCAGACTGCAAGAAAGCCCAGTGAGTCGTGTTGGTCTTTGAGTTATCTCGTCTCAGTTTTGATTGCTCCAAAATGTTGACTTCAAGTAAAACTTCCATTATTGTGCAGTGCATGTAGGGGTGCTGCATTATGAAACATTCCGATCTATTGTACAACACGCTGTGTTGGTGATTCTTCCGAAGCAAATTCTAGTCCAGGGTCATGCTGGGCGATTGATTGCCATCTCTCTCCCAGCAGTACTTTGGGCAACAATTTGGACTTTTTGTCATGGTGCCGGCGATGGCTTACAGAGTCCTTCGTGGAGGACGCCGTGGAATCTTTAACGTCCACCAATGAATGCAAGCAGAAGGGACGCCCAGTTTAACATCTATCCGAGGGACAGCGAGTACATTGATGAATGATATGAGCTGCCTGTGAAACACCGGGATGACAGTTTATAGCTGGGTCGGGATTCAAACCCAGGCTCCATGGCTTGTAGGCAAGTGTGCTGTTAGACCCTCCTGTTAGCCCTGCAAGCCTTTGATATAATGCATTAGTCACGAATGTTAGGGAAGGAATGTTAAAATTTGGCGAGAAAGTTGATGATAACTCTCTTGGCTACTCTTCATGAGACATTGAGGGTTCTTTAATATCCTCCAACTAAGGTGAGCAGATGGGACACCTGGCTTTAACATGCATATAAGGGACGGCACACTTTTGTGATGTTAACGTCCTGCTTGTGAAGCAGCAACCCGAAAGTTTATAATCTGACCAGGAATTGAATCCAGACTGGACAGCTCAAAGGTAAGTGGGGAAAGGATGTGCCGTTCAAACCTGATGTGCTTATTCCAAATCTACCTGCTTGATTTAAGCAATTTTAGCATGACATTGTACATGCCCCATTCTTTTATTTATTTATTTTGTCACTTCCATTTTCATCCATCTCTGCTTCTGCCCATCCCCTCCCGCAGTACTTTGTCTCGTCGGGTTGGGTTTGGTTGTCTTCTTCTTCAGCTTCTTGCTATCAATTTTCCGCTCCAAGTACAGCGGTTACCCTTACAGGTGAGTCTGTTAAGAGGTATGCTTGGTTAGCAATTGAGAATTGCCTTGTTAAAAGTCATTCCCTTCGCTACTCAAGTCCAGTGAGTTGTACGAACTACGAGGGCGGTTCAAGGTTGATATGAACCTTTCTTATTGAACAATGTGAAAATCATAGGTGGATGCTGAAACTTTGTGCAGTAATCTTGTCTACCCTGAGCAAGTTGCACAATAATTGACATCAGAGCAGGTCAGAGATGTCCAAAACAACCAAGATGGTGGCTAACAGGCATGTGGTGGAACAGAGGTGGATCATAAGGTTTTGCAAAGAGAACATAAAACTGTCTGCAATTGATGGGAGACAGTGCAATTATGGTGATGCTTTTCATGTAGTTCTGTGTTTAAATGTTTGGGAAAACCGCAACCTCTCCAGCTTTGTTCAAGTTGATGAAATAGCTCCTGCTCACTGTCACTCGCCCCACTCCCACGCTCCCAGCCTCCCCATGCAGTTCAGCCATCACCTTGTGATTTTTTTTTTTCATTTCCTTGAACCACCTGAACATGTGTGTGGCATTAAATTTATCAACGGGGAATACATCATAGCACCTGTCCTGAAATGGCTGTGGACCCATCCCAAAGATTTCTCTTTTGGTGCTATAAAGGTGTTACCACATTGACGGGACAAGCGTGTACGTGTATCGGGGGAATACTTTGAAAACCGGGTGTTTTTTGTCAACCTTGCTCTCCTTGTTTTGTTGGTTTTTTTATTTCAGAAAAACGATTCTGTCACCCTTGAACTACCATTGTAATTTGCTTTTCAAACCCATGTTGTTCAGGCAAAGAGATGTACATTTGGGAATTCTGTCGTAATGATGCTGCTTTGCATTTCCTCTTGCTTAAGGGCAAGTGTAAATTAACGTGTGCAAAGGCAAATATTTGATCCCTTAAACAATCGAATTCCATTTGTATGTTTACACACCCAACCCTCTTCTCTTCCTTCCCTCTCCACATAATCCACGTCTCCATCTTCGGAATCGACCTGCCGTCTCGAACATGTTCACCGATGACGTGTTTGTATTTTGCCTTAGTTTTCTTATAAAATGAACAGTGAGATGAAAACCACCTCCTCCTCCCCCCACCCCCTGTCCTTCATTTTTCAAGGTAGTGTCATGGGTAGATAGCAAATGGTCATGCTCAGAAGACCCAAAATAAATCTCACAAGTGTTGCACAACTTGCCAAGTCCATTTCCTCTTTTAACACCTTTTCATTCGTTTCATTCATCGTCGAAGCCTCGTGCAGAGGGGTATGCAATACGCAACATTTTCAGCATATATAGAAGGAGATTAAAATACAATTAAAAAGATCAAATTTAATCGAAATTGATGAAGCGATGTACACAGGCATCGTCTGCATGATTCTTGGCAGAGAGCTGGTAATAAAAACGACAGGTGTTTGATTTGATTTCCTGCCGAGTTATCTCCTTTTTTGATATGATGCAACATGGAATGGTCAAAGGCTTTAAGACCAGAGTATTATGTCAGTGAGTGTCTGTTTTCCACGTGTATTTGCCCTTCATAGAGGCTGACAGTATGTACCTCGAGGTATGCGCACTCGCCTCTAAGCCGTCTCACCTGAGTTTGAATACCAACGCAGCTATAAAATCTCTTCCTGGTGTTTGACAGGCAGGGTGATTCATCAATGTGTGTGCTGTCCGTGCCGATGGATATTAGCCAGGATTCCCGTCTGCCAGCATTAGTTGGTGGACATTATAGACCCCATGGTGTCCTTTGCGAAGAGTAGTCGAGCTATCGCCAACACCCTGGCCAAATTACAAATTCCTGCTCCAACTACTGCTGGGAGGGATGGGTAAACTGAGTATGGTACATTGGGACCGTTCATTAAAAGTCTCTTGTTTGCAACCAATCCTCAAGAACGAAAACTGATAAATTGATTTGAAGAACATGTGCCTTGAGGTTAAAATTGACTCTAATGGTAAATGCAAACGATTGCTTGCATCCAATAATTGCTTCTTGCAGCTCATATTGGGTTGGACCAACTGTGACCTGGTACGGCATCATTTCCGCAACACGGTGAACACCGTGCAGTCTTCTTATTTCACATGCAGCACACGGCTGCGAGTAGCACGAATGGCTGAGGGTATCGTGGCTGTGCTGCTAATGCAATGCCCCCTGTAGGTTAGAGCAGGAAGTTGTAATTTTTTCATGGTAGCTTGCCTCCTCTTCGTGAACACACCGTGGGAACTTTCACATCGACCAACTAAAGCTAGCAGATGGGACGCCCAGTTTAACGTCCATCCGAAGGACAACGCACACATTGATGGATTACCCTCCCTGCCTGCGAGACAGGATGACAGTTTGTAGCTGGGTCGGGATTTGAACTCAGGCGAGACTGCTCCAAAGGCGAATATGCGTACCTCAAGGCCAATCTCTACCAACCCACCACCATGCAGTGCTTCTTTCATATTTTTATTTTAACCAAATATTTTCCGAATCTTTCTCCTTCCCATCGACTTTCCTTCTATCTTCTTCACTTCCAACATTCACCTCTCTTCCTCCAGATTCTCCTCACCTTCCCACCCTTCCCCTCTCAGGGTTTTCTTTAAATCTCCCATTCCAATCTCATGCCACTGAGATGTTGAAAACACATGAGATGTTCATAAAGTTCTCCAAACAAGGTTAAAACAGTCAAAGATATGACAATGCTTGTTATTTTACATAACGAGTACATATGATATACAAGAAAATATGTATATGTATATATATATATATATATATATATATATATATATATATATATATATATATATATATATATATATATATATATATATATATATATATATATATATGTAATTATTCATAAAAACACACCCAATACTGGTATGTCTTTGACTTGTGAGTGAGTACCTTGTCCATAGACCTTTTTGAATGCCAATAGTACAAGCTATTTTCCCCCTTCACTCTCTTCCCTCTCCCCCTTTCCGTCCATTTTAATTAAATTATTTCATCTTGTTAACTTCTTGGTCCACAGCATGGAAGTTAAATGCATTACCTTCTTGTTTCTCACTCCAAATTGGGTGCCCTGCAGATCACGTTAAAGAGGTCTTTAACTCATTCATTTCATCGTCTAATTTCTTATAATTGGGTAAAGCATTGTACGCGGTCGTCATGCTTTGAAATTGTTCTGTGGCAGGTGGCACGTTTGTACAAAGTTGCTTCCCGAGCCTGACACTGCATTTAGTCCAGCTCATAAAACTTGATCATATAGAATGCAAAAGTAAAGGTGATGGAAAATACATTTGGTAAGTTGCGTTGCACCTGTTCATGATATTCCTTTCCTTGTTTTGTTTTTTTTTTTCTACGGATGCTTATGAGTGTTGTTGGAATTGTAATTGCAGGAATGCCTGCAGTTCTCATCCAGAGCACAACTGTTGCTTTCACAACCTAATACACACACATGAAAAAGAAGAACCTCGCGGAGTTATTAGAAACAATCCCGACAATACCCTGGGAACATTACTACCAAAGGAACTGCTGTTGGGGGCTCGGTGATGATCCTGAAAAGAAACGTCGGAACAAACTGAGAACAAGGGAACTTCACCACTTGGTCCATGAAACATGACCCTTTACCAAAATTGGGGTGGACACTTTGAGACCTGGGAGGACGCTCTCACCTTTTAAAAACCCACATCTGGAGATAACCATCAGTCATACATACATACATACATACATACATACATGCATATTGTTACAGGATTTAGGGTGTGGTGATGTGAGGGTTCCAAAATCCCACTCCTGACACCAATGTAATGGATGGCGTGTCTTCGAGAGACCACGGACACCGTCTGCAACTCTCAACCCAGGCCGGATCTTTGCGTCCAAAGTGGTTTACCGTGCTGTTGAGTTCAACGAGGCAGACAGGAAATCCTGCTGGCGACTACGCGGCGGTTAATTGGGTGAGCATACCAATGACATGTACCGCGTTATGTGGGCTACCCTTACAATTACAACCTTGGTCCAATCGCCTCAGAAATGCGATTTCAGATCAACCACGAGCAGGATCATTCGGGACACATTCAACAATTGCTTGAATTTATTACAGAAGTGGAAGAGTGAGAAATGACTGGAGGAATGATGAGTAATAAAAGATTAGAGAAATTCAAATGAGAAAAAAGTAGCGGAAAGAAATCACAATGCAAAAAATCGTGGGAAAATTCAGAAGACAGAAAATGGTGGGAGAAATGACAGACTGCATCAGAAGCAATTTATGCACATATAAAAACTCACACATTTTCCCTTACCACGACGCGAACATACCTGCACCGGAACACGTAAAACAATCACTTGACAAAATACATGACTGGATCCAATACACCCGAAGAATGACAGAATTTTGGTGGAGGATAGAGAATGTTGAGGTAAGATAAACCATGGAGTCTGGAACCTGAACCTGTGATTGCTTCAGTAGAAGCGATCGTTACGACAGCCCAGGGCTAAATCTGCTTCTTGTGCCTCCTTCGTTGGCAGCGTTCCGATGTTTGGGAACACCGATCCATGCAATGCTTTGGAGGACTTGTCCACCCGACATGAAGGGTGTTGGCCTTTTGGGAAGGTAGCATGGAACTATTCTGGCATTGAGGACAGCACGCCGGAGCATCTCGTTACAAAGCCTCGGAGTAAACGTATCGGAAAATGATAAGGAAGAACAAGTGTTATGGTATGTAGGAATGAGAAAGGGGTGTAAAGATGTGAAGCTGCGTTCTGCAGGCTCGAACTGCGAGAGGGGAAGGCTTGTGCGGAACTGCTCTAACTTCTTGTTTTCTGAGGGGCCAGAGAGAGAGAGAGAGAGAGAGACCGTGAGAGAGAGAGAGAGAGAGAGAGAGAGAGAGAGAGACCGTTGAGAGAGAGAGAGAGACCGTTGAGAGAGAGAGAGAGACCGTGAGAGAGAGAGAGAGAGACCGTTGAGAGAGAGAGAGAGAGACCGTGAGAGAGAGAGAGAGACCGTGAGAGAGAGAGAGAGAGACCGTGAGAGAGAGAGAGAGAGAGACCGTGAGAGAGAGAGAGACCGTGAGAGAGAGAGAGACCGTGAGAGAGAGAGAGAGAGAGACCGTGAGAGAGAGATAGACCGTGAGAGAGAGAGAGACCGTGAGAGAGAGAGAGAGATCGCAACACTGTTCTTTTATCCTTCCACAGTCTTTGGGCAGGGGTTCGCTCTAACTTTCCAGAAGACTCGAGCACCTTCTGTCCCAGCCTTGATTCCCCTGCGATTGTGACTGTGTGGTCATGTTTGTTGCGTGATCGAACTTGCGAGAAGACTCCAGCACCTCTGTCCCCGCCTTGATTGCCAATCGAGTGAACGGTTTTGCGTGTTGCCTTTGTAATGGAAGGGAATGGTGTAAATGAAAGAGATATATACACAGAGATTGAAAGGGGTGTGTGTGTGGGGGAAGGGGTGGGGGGAAACAGCCGAGTTCCTGTTTAAGAGAGAGACAACTGGCAATTGGAATCCATTTTGTTTCCATTGAGCCTGGAGCACCGAATCTGCGCCCATGTGCATGAAGCGTGATGTACCCGTTTTCTCGTCAAACTGTCTTCTCTGCACCCAAAAGGGAGGTTATATTACTTAATGCTTTATTGTCGTTCTTCCAATGAGTCACAATAAGCATATTCAATCAGACAGGATTGATTGAACCTTAAAAAACGTATCGAAGAAACCGCGGCAAAATGAAGTTGTAACGTGTGAGTTAAGGTTCACGCTGATCGGTGCCTGATTTGAGGTGTTCAGAGTGTGTGAGTAGAAGAAGCACATCGAGGGAGTGACAATGAAGAAATGTGAAGGAAAATGGAAGACACACCATTCATGCCAGATGTAAACAGCAGCAAGAGAGGACAGAACAGAAAAGATAATTGTGAATGAAAACAGACTAAGAGATTGGGAATATTGATTATAATGTGCTCTGCCTGAAATCAGGTCCTGGCTGCTTGGCAAGGGTGATACTGGGTGGTTTGCCATTGCCTTCCCAGCAGTTATTCAGAGCAGGAATTTGTAATTTGACTAGGATGCCGATGATAACAAGCCTCACTCGACGAAGGATACCGTGGGATCTTTAACATCCACCAACTAATGATATCAGACGGAACACCCGGCCTAACGTCCATTCGAGGGATGGCACACACTTTGATGAATCGTCCTTCCTGTGAAACACCAGGGTAACAGTTTAGAGCTGGGTCAGGATTTGAACCCAGGTTAAACAGCCAAGGAAACGAATGTGTTTATGTGTACATCTCGTCCATCCCTTGAGAAGATATGGAAAGGGAAAGTTTTTCTTTGCAATCGAATGGAACAGGAAAGAAGGAATAAAAGAGGGCGAGCTTAACATGAAGATTAGCCACAAGTGAAGGTATATCATTCCAAGTCTTAATTTCTTTCAAAACAACTACTGTGGCACTGAAAATGTGCATGTCCATGCAATCCCTCACGTGCCCTCACGTGTGCTGAAAACGTGCATGTCCATGCAATCCCTCACGTGTGCTGAAAACGTGCATGTCCATGCAATCCCTCACGTGTACTGAAAACGTGCATGTCCTTACAATCCCTCACGTGTGCTGAAAATGTGCATGTCCATGCAATCCCTCACGTGTACTGAAAACGTGCATGTCCATGCAATCCCTCACGTGTGCTGAAAACGTGCATGTCCATGCAATCCCTCACGTGTGCTGAAAACGTGCATGTCCATGCAATCCCTCACGTGCTGAAAACATGCATGTCCATGCAATCCCTCACGTGCTGAAAACGTGCATGTCCATGCAATCCCTCATGTGCTGAAAACGTGCATGTCCATGCAATCCCTCACGTGTGCTGAAAACGTGCATATCCATGTAATCCTTCACACGTGCTGTGCATGTAATCCTACACACGTGATGTGCATGTAATCGTTCACACTTTATGTCCATGTAATCCTTCACACGTGATGTGTATGTAATCATTCACACGTGATGTGTATGTAATCATTCACACGTGATGTGCATGTAATCCTTCACACGTTATGTGCATGTAATCCTTCACACGTGATGTGTATGTAATCCTTCACACGTGATGTGCATGTAATCCTTCACACGTGATGTGTATGTAATCATTCACACGTGATGTACATGTAATCCTTCACACGTGATGTACATGTAATCCTTCACACGTTATGTGCATGTAACCCTTCACACGTGATGCGCATGTAATCCTTCACACGTGATGTGTGTATATATTATCCTTCACACGTGCTGCGCTTGTAATCCTTCACACGTGATGTGCATATAATCCTTCACACGTGATGTGCATGTAATCTTTCACACTTGATGTGTATATATGTAATCCTTCACACGTGATGTGCATGTAATCCTTCACACGTGATGTGTATATATGTAATCCTTCACACGTGATGTGTATGTAATCCTTCACACGTGATGTGCATGTAATCCTTCACATGTGATGTGTATATAATAATTCACACGTGACGTGCATGTTATCCTTCACACGTGACTTGCATGTAATCCTTCACACGTTATGTGCATGTAATCCTTCACACGTGATGTGCATGTAATCCTTCACACGTGATGTGCATGTAATCCTTCACACTTTATGTGCATGTAATCCTTCACACGTGATGTGCATGTAATCCTTCACACGTGCTGAAGGCATGTACAT